>NW_022111310.1:578654-628495 GCF_000313985.2 Echinops telfairi | reverse complement strand
GTGTGTGTGTGTGTGTGTGTGTGTGTGTGTGAATGCTTGTCTTTGGCCTGCAGGCCCACTCTGGTTCACTCACCTCCCACCATCCCCTCACCTGAGACGGATGTTGGACTCAAATAAAAACTGACAGTGTCGAGTCCTATTCCGGGCTGAGCTACAAAGGATCCACCCAAATACCTTTGTCAGAATTCATCTGTCAATGCCCCTCGCCTCTTCAGGTTGCGTGGTACTTGGAAAGTCTGAGAACCCTGAGCATCAAAGGAGGGACATGCCAGCAGCAGCTCCAGGAGAGACAAACCAGGGAGGGAGAGGACATGGTGTGTGATGGAGGAGCAAGAAAAGAGGGGCCCTGGCTACTGAAGAAAGTCCCAGAACTGCAGGTTACGAGGGCCCTTAGAGGCAACCTGACCAACGCCACCCCCACCCCAGTATCCAGGGGCCATTCCAACAGTCCCCCAATTCAGAAACAGGGAATGGTCATAGTTCAGGCCAGTACATTAATCGGGGGTGGGCTCCTGTGGGCAGCCTCATCACAGCTCCCTCTGGCCCAAGGCGCTGCCTGAAGAGACCCTTCCACTCTGAGGGCAGCGGACCGTCAAAGTCCATTTGCAGGCTCTCCACCAGGATTAAGCCTCCAGTGAATTCCCTCTGACCATCGGCCAGGGATGTTTCAGACAGAGTATATTGAAAAGTGAATTATTCCAGACACAGGTTAAAATTGAACACCTTATCATTTGATCTCCCTTTTGACCCATTTTAAATTTGTTCTATTTTTATATTTTCTGCTTTCTTTTCAATTGAGGTTTTTTTCCCCCCTTGGTTTTATTTTAGTAATGCTGTGGGGGGTGGGGGGGGTGTTGGTTATTGTTATTTCCCTTTTCGTTTTGCATGTTTTTCTGTATATGAAATCCAGGATAGGTAAATCTATAAAACAATAACCAGATGACTCATTTGGGGGGACATGGCAGGGGGTTGGGGGAGAGGGGAAGCTGACTGATAACAATGAGCGCAAGGAGAAGGACTTGGTCTTCAATTGATGGTGGTGATGATTGACAACTCCTCTTGCTATCACTGAACTATTGAATTGCATGGTATGTGAATTATCTGTCAATTAAACTGTTAGAGCAGCGGTCCTCAACCTGTGGGTCGCGACCCCTTTGGAGGTCAAACAACCCTTTCACAGGGGTCGCCTAAGACCATCAGAAAACACATAAATATTTCATAATATGTAATTACATACTGTTTTGTGATTAATCGCTATGCTTTAATTATGTTTAATTATGCTCAATTTGTAACAATGAAAATGCATCCTGCATATCAGATATTTACTGCGGGAGTCCGGGGTTGAACTGGACACCTGAGGGAGGTGTGGAGTCGGCGAACACAGATGAGACAGACACGAGAGATGTTCTGGTGGAAGCAATCTCTGCTGAGTTCTTCCAAACAGTTTTATTTATACCACATGTCCACAATTATGTCATTGTTTAATGATCCCGAAAAAAAAACGTTTTGCAAACCACTACATATAAACAATGCCCTATGATTAACCCCAAAGTCATCCTCATTGTTTCCACTAAAACCTGGTAAAAGACCATTGTAAGGTCAACCTAAACTATCAATGTACCTTTTTCTATCACTTTCCGTCCTCTTCCTGGTTCTTTCTTCCTGTACTGTCTGTATTATAGGTCACATGCTATTCTTGATTGAGGTGTTCAGAAAATTTGGTTAGACTCATATCCTACTCACTGCCCTATTTTCTGCTCACAATGTTCCTTTCCTCGCTGATTAATTTAACATTATAAAACTGCTTCATGTGCTATTTTAAAGCCTACGTTATTCTAAAAATGTCTACAAACAGAGTTAAATGCTTCTCAAGTATTTTCCTTTATTCTAATAATGGTTCCATTATCCCATTTCATCAAGCAATTTTCACTATTATGGTAAGCTCTCTTATGGTAACTGTTCCATTGTCTACCTATGTCTCTTTTATTTTTTGTACTCCTGAGACACCATGGGGGGCCAGACCATCTGATTCTTTGCCAAAGACTTAGTGTTTCCCATTTTACGTGTTTTCTATTAATGTTGACCATTCTCTCTCCTTCTATGTAAGCCTCTGTCCAAGGTATAGGGGCGTCAGTTGGGGGAGGCAGTCTATAAGGTCCTCTATATCAGGGAGGCCCAAAGAGTCTCCCACTACCTAATCTGAATAGAATCCAGGGTTTTTTGGTGGATTTCATTTTCTCCTCGGACCTCAACTTTTGGGTTTCTCCCTCACTCAATTCCCACAGATCCTCCTCAAAAGTCCCAAAGATGTCTTGCTGTCTAAGCCTCTCCAATGCCTCAGTTAAGGAAAGCCCCGTCATATTTAAGCAAGTTTTACATCTGGTTTCATTCGTACTTCTCAAGACTGCCCTCGCATCCACTCCAGGTGCAGTAAACATGGCAATGCACAAAATTCCCAAGAATGGAATTAACAAGAGCAAATATTTGAGGGATGTTGGAAACCCTCCCTGGGAAGCCCTGCTCTGCAGAAGCTTCTTCCACCGGGCTGGAGCTTTGCTAGACAGTATGGTTGGGATGGCTCCCAACAATTTACATTATGATTCATAACACTAGTAAAATTACAGTTAAGAAGTGGTGACAAATATAATTTTATGGTTGGGGGGTCACCACAACATGAGGAACTGTATGAAAGGGTGGCAGCGTTAGGAAGGTTGAGAACCACTGTGTTAGAGAGGGAAAGAGAGAGACCCTTTCAACCAGGCTTGGTGCAGGCCCAGAACAGCCCAGAAATGTATGCTCATACACACATATCCTCAGGCAACCTACACTCCAGACACTGGTGACTCAGAGTCAGCCCTTCTTCACCTCTGCCCAGCCGGACAGCAGAGCCTCCATGGAAACTGCAGACCCACTCCACGCCTACCTGCTGAGTCCGACCTGGTCCCTCCCTTCCCCTCTCTCCCTTCCTTTTCCTGTATGTGGATCCTTCCTAAGACACCGTCTGCCTGCTAGACACCATCTCCGAATCTGCTTCCTGTGCAACTCAGCTGGCAGCAAAGATCCTGTGATAGCTGGGCCCTGTCCCCCCTGATACCAGCTCCCTCCACTCTCCCCTCACTCTGCTGCACCCACATTTGCCTCCTTGCTCTTCTGGGAACATAATAGGCATGCTCCTGGCCCATGATCTTTGCCCTTCAATCACTCCCCTGCAGGGAGGCTCTTCCAGAAAGCATCAGATGGCTTACTCCTCATCTACTTTTCTTTGCTCAAATAGCACCTTCTCAGGAAGCCGCCTACAATTGCAATGATCCTAACTCTATGGTTCTGCCTTTTATTTTTCTCCTTAGCTCCTATCACGATCAAATGGACCATACATTGGGTCTTGTTTGTTGTCTTCCTTCACTGTCTGCCTGGTTCACTATGGTGTACCCGCTACTAGAATAACACGCATCAAATGTGTGCTAGATAAATAAATGCGTCAATGAGTGATTTAGATTCAGCATTGTAAAATCCACCCACCCATCCATCTCCACCTGTCTACCCATCCCCATGCATGCATCCATCCATGCATCCATGCATCCATGCATCCATCCGTCCATCCATCCATCCATCCATCCATCCATCCATCCATCCACCCATCCATTCTTCAAGCATTTACTGGGAACTTTCCCTCTACATGATACGGAGCTAGGTATTATGGAAAAGTTACAAACAAAATACGCAGTCCCCCTTGTCCCCAGTTTCATGGTCCAGGAAGATCAGGAATAATACAAGGCTGAGAGGGCTCAGGGGAGAGAATATTCCTGCCAGCTGAGGGAAGGATCATTCTAGAAGAGGGGCAGGGGCATGGGTGGAATTTAGGGAAGGGAAAACGGAAAGGGGACATCCAGGCCAAGGAAAGAGTGGGGGGGAAAGGTATGGAATCAGGTGGGGGGACAGGGAAATCTTAAGGGAGATGGACCTTGGGGAAACACGAAGAACCTGGGAATGCCAGTAGGGTCAACAGATGAAGGCACTGGAATTTACCCTGTGGACAATATGGGAGCTCCCGTGTGTCTCTGGGCAAAGGAATGAATATCATAAGTCAGGCTGTGGACTGTGTGACAGGAGCACTAAATTTGGAGTCTGGAAAGCTGGGCCCCAGTCCCAGCTTCACCACTAATTACTTGGGTGATGTGGTAACACATTCCCTCATCCCAATGGTCCATGTCAGAGAATCCCGTAATCATTGAACTGCCGGGACCTCAGAGGTCATCTGGTCCAGGCTTCCAAACTCCTGGCTAAAATTCAATTTTCTGAACTGAGAGTGTTTTTAAAATGAAATAGAAGAAAAGAGACCATGTCAAGGTACGTCGCTTATAGCAAAGGTAAAATTGCTTTGCGTAACTTCTGTTTCTGTGTGTGTGTGTTTGGTTTGCAATATAAATCAACTTCTGTAGGCCACAGCAAAAAAATGTTTGCAAGTCACTGCTTCGGTGCCCTCTCTCCTTGCGGAGTGAACTGCATTCTCCATCAAATACACAGCCACAACACTGCCTCCAAGGGAAATGCCCCTTCCATTGCCAACTGCTCTGAAATCCCCATTCCTTCCCATGGTATCCATAATGTCTTAATGATCTGCACAGCTGAATGCTTTCCCATAGTCAATAAAATAAAAGTAAGTCTCTTTCTGATGTTCTCTGTTTCTAGCCAAGTTTCATTTGATAGCAGCAATGATATCTCCTTGTCTGAATTTCTGACAGCTCCTGTTGATGCCCTGCTGCCGTGATTGTTCTGATGCATGCGAGACCGTTGAAAATACCATGACTTAGATCAAGTATAGCTTGGTTTCCAAATCACAACTTTGTTTTACAGTACCTTAATGAGCTCTTTTGCAGCAGATGTGCCATATGCAATCCATCCGTTGATGTCTTGACTGGGGCTTCCATGGGTGTGAGATTCTTCATCTTTTCTCCATTTACCATCATGTTGGTTATTGGTTCCGCTGTGGGGATTTTTGGTTTCTTTATGTTGAGGTATAATCCAGACTGAAGGCTATATTCTTTGATCTTCAGCAAATAGGGCTTCAAGTCTTCTTCACTTTTAGCCGGCAAGGCTGTGTCATCTGTATATTCTTCAAGTTCTGATGACGCATTTATCTTCATATCGCCCATTGTCTCGGTTTACTTGCTCAGCGTACAGACTGACTATGTATCGTGAAGGGATGGAACCCTGAAGCGCGCGTTTCCAGACTTTAAATCACACAATGTCCCTTCGTTCTCTTTGAAGAACTGCCTCTTGGTCTAGGTACAGGTTCCACGGGCACACAGTGAAGGGTTCTGAATGTCCATTCTTCACCATGGTATCCATACTGTTTTAGGGTCCACACCGTTGAGTGCTTTTGCCTGGTCAAGAGAACAAAAGCAAACATCTTTCTGGTATTCTGGGCTTTCAGCTGCGATGCCGTTGCTGGCAGCCATGGGAGCTCTCCTGCCATCGCCTTCTCTGAATTTCTGGCAGCATCCTGTTGATGTCCTGCGGCAATCATTTTCAATTGATCAACAGCCACCAGGAATCATCAGTGCATCTGCATTGGTCTATTTCAGACGGCAGAAGTTGGTAAAAATCTTTATTTCCCCATCTTTTACGTTAGTGGTTGGTGTGTATATTAAAATCATAGTCATATCAACTAGCCTTCGTTGCAGGCATGTGGAGAGTCTCTTGACCGAACTGCAATGTTCTTTCTGGTGGTGAATGAAAAACCATTCCTCCTCAATTCGTCATACCCAGCATAGAAGACCAAGGAGACCTGGTGGCATAGCAGATGACATATTAGGCCGTAACCACAAGGTCAGCAGTTTGAACCCATCAGCTGCTCCATGGGAGAGAGGGGAGGCAGTCTGCTCTCCTAAAGACTACATCGCAGAACCCCCAAGGGGGCATTCCACCCTGCCCAACAGGGCCCCTGTGGGTCGGAATCAGTGGCAGGGAGTTTGGTTTTCAGCTTGGCGACATAAACCATACGACTGAGGGGTTCGAAATGCGCAACATCAGTCCGTTTCAGCTCACGAGTGCTGAAGGCGGCACTGGCCATGGGTCCCATTTCATGTTTCCAAATCTCACTTCTCCTAGCCTTGTAGTTCGTACACTGCACATGCCAGTTGTTAATGGATGCTTGCAGCCATTTCTGCTCATTTTGAACCGTGCCCCGTCATCAAATGGAAGGACCGAAAGCTTTACTCCATCCCCGTTATTGAAGTCTACCCTGCTTATGTCTTCACGTGCCCTCCAACCTGCTGCGGGGCTCAGCTGCTGGCCCTGTGGCACGCAGTGTTCTCCAAGGTGCTCGCTGGCCTTTCCTTGTTCAGGAAGAGACCACACTTGTTACGTGTTTCACAATGACCTAAAAAGCACTTCATACATGTTAACTTATTTAACTCTCAAGGTAGTACTATGAGGTAGAACTGATTTTTCCTTATGTTTTTTTGACAGTTAATTTCACTTCATTCAATCTATTTTTACCTTTTAAATTGAATACATTTCCATTTTTAAGGCCACAAAAGAAGTGTACAGAAAATACAGTGAGTCTCCAATTACCCCCCTTCATTTCTCAGATTCCTCTATTGTTAACAGTTTGGTTTTATGTGGTACAGATGTTAGAATTGATGAACCAATATAGATTTATTTTTCATTAGCTAATATCCTGTTGTACAATTTTGAAAAATGTATAATGCATGTATCCACCATTATAGTATCATTTTTTTCCCTTTTTTTAAATCATTTTATTGAGGGCTAGTACAACTCTTATCACAATCCATACATCCATCCATTGTGTCAAGCACATTTGTACATTTGTTGCCATCATCATTCTCAAAGCATTTTCTTTCTACTTGAGCCCTTGATATCAGCTCCTCAGTTTTTCCATCCCTCCCCACCTCCACCCTCCCTTATGATAATTTATAAATTATTATTATTTTATCGTGTTTTATACTATCCAACTTCTCCCTTCACCCACTTTTCTGTTGTCTGTCCCCCAGGGAGAGGGTTATATGTAGATCCTTGTGATCAGTTCTCCCTTTCTATCCCACCTTCCCCTTGCCCTCCTGGTATCGCTACTCTCATTATTGTTCCTGATGGGTTTATCTGTTCTGGATTCCCTGTGTTTCCAGTTCTTATCTGTACCAGTGTACATCCTCTGGTCTAGCCAGATTTGTAAGGTAGAATTGGGCTCATGATAGTTGAGGGGAGGAAGCATTAAGGAACTAGAAGAAAGTTTTATGTTTCATTGTTGCTATACTGCCCTGACTGACTTGTCTCTTCCCCACAGCCCTTCTTCTGTAAGGGGATGTCTAGTTGCCTACAGATGAGCTTTGGGTTCCCACTCCGCACTCCCCCTCATTCACACCGATATGATTTTTTGTTCTTTGATGCTTGATACCTGATCCCATCGACACCTTGTGATCACACAGACTGGTGTGCTTCTTCCATGTGGGCTTTGTTGCTTCTCAGCTAGATGGCTGCTTGTTTATCTTCAAGCCTTTAAGACCCCACTGTATCTTTTGATAGCCAGGCCCCATCAGCTTTCTTCACCACATTTACTTATACACTCACTTTGTCTTCAGCAATCGCGTCAGGAATGTGAGCATCATGAGCCAGGTTAATAGAACAAAGTGTTCTTGCGTTGAGGGAGTACTTGAGTGGAGGCCCAATGTCCATCTGTTACCTTAATACTAAACCTGTAAATATATGCACATAGATCTATTTCCCCATCATCATATGTAAATATATTTACATATGTACATGCCTGTATTTAGACTTCTATAAATGCCCTTTGCCCCCTAGTTCTTTCCTCTATTTCCTTTTACTTTCCTCTTGTCCCACTATCATGCTCAGTCTTCATTTGGGCTTCAGTAATTCCTCTTGGTTGCATTGCCCTTGATCAAGCCTTCCCAGGCTCCTACATCTTCCTTGCCATCAATTTTGGATGTTCCCTTGTCCTCTCCGCCTCTCCCCGAGGGCACTACCCCTGGAAGAGGTTCCTCTTCGGTTTTGCCTGGTGACAAACCACCTTCTTAAAGATGGCACATGAGGGGGTCCCTGGGTGACACAAGTGGTTAAGGTAAGCACTTGACAATGAACTATACGGTTGGTGGTTCAAACCCACCACCAGGAAACGTCTTCGCAAACAGGCCTGGAGATCCACTCCTGAGCACCAGGTCCCCAAACGCCTGACTCGACTCGACATCAACGAACAAGGCAAGCAAACTGTGGGCTCAGCTGGGAACCAGGCATCACCGCCGCCCCGCAGGGAGTTGCAGGGGGTCTCTACAAACGTGTCCCCTGCCGTTGAAAGCAGGGAGAAGGAAAAGGCAGAGGAATGCAGGCGAGCACGCGGAAACAGAGCGGACCTTAGGGACGAAGTGCCAACGAAGGCAGGAAAGTTGATCAGGAGTGACGTAAGGAAGACGCAGGAGGACGATGAGAAGGAGGAGGACCAGGATACCTGCTCAGCCTCTTCCTTTACCGCATGTCCCTTGCCCACGGTGCCGTCAGCCCATTCTCTCCAGTCAGGCCCTTTTATCCGCTGCAAGAAACCCCAAGGCTGACAAAATCATGCAAAAAAGACACAGCTCCAGTGCTCCAAACGGAGGAAGTTTCCAGAGGAGCAGTCAACCTTTCCGATCTGGAGAGCGAGCCACCCATGAGAGTACACAAGACCGGCGTCCATACACCTCAGAGGACTAGAGGAGAAACCGAGGTTCACAAGACTCACAGGGGCCCATGGAGGAGGAACGAGGACGTCCCAGGCTAACAAAGTGATGACAGACTTCAATAACTTGGGGTCCCGTGCCATCAAACGACAACATGCCAAAGGCTTTGGGGAACTCCAGGGAGCTGTGATGAGAGGCAAGTTGGCAGTACTTGTTGGTCTTCAAGTCAGTAAGAGACAGGGATGAGTGCTCAACCAAAGCAAGAAAGAGGGGGGCGCTGGAAGCTAGCTTATCAGAGCAAGTAGCAGAGATGGTTGGGAAATGGAGAGAACCCAGGAGGCAAGACAGATCCAAAAGGATAAGACATGGAAATGCTGGGACGGAAAGAGAAGTGTTGAGGGACCAGCGGAGTGAAGAATCTGCCAGGTGGGAGACACCTAGCGCCCATCTCACTGCACCTTAGTGGAGGTCAAGCGGGGCCTGGGACCTGGGCTCCCTGCTGCAAGGGCAAAGGGCATGAGGAGGCGGCAGAGGCTACTGATAAATGGCTCTCTCCCTGACTCGCTCTCGCTAAAGAGAGCTTCACAAATGGCTTAATCTGAATTTCCAATACTTGATAGATTTCAAACCCAGAACAATTATTTCTGATGCAAAGGATCAATAAACAGTTTCCTGGGTTGAATCCCCAGGACACGGGGACATTTTTCCAACAGAGTTGCTAGGATTAAAACTCCTTCAAATGCCGAATCAACACGGCCTTATCACTTTTTAAATACCTTTCTTTGTAAGGCAAAGGTTAGCGCTGTAAGAAAAAGCAGGATGAAAATTAATCTAACTCACTGTGACCTCCTCAGGCTGGGTTTGAATTACATTTCCACATGGCCTGTGAAGATCCTTCATGTCTCTCGCTCCATTAGTTGGTGTACTTAGCAAAGGTCGGGGAGTGAACAGGTGCACACTTCTAGCCTTCGACGAGGGCCCACAGCACAGCCACTTCCCCTCCTGCTCGAGTGTTTCTGTGGGAGGTCACTGGCAGGGGAGTGAGCTGTTGCTGCGGACTCCTTGTCCTGGAGGTGTCCGTGGACGATGGACTGTTGCTACCACAGCTGTAGGATGGCACCGGTCGCCCCGAGGGGCCAGGGAGAATGTAGTGGAAGCCTTAAGGCTTCTGATATTCCTGATGGACAATCCGTGTGAACTGCTGGATTTCAAGATCCCCTGCTAGCTGGAAGTCTTCATCCCGAAGAAGTGAAGGGGGCAGGCAGGGAAGCAAACAGCGAGAGAAGCTGCTCTGATAAGCTAGCTTCATATTTTGAAACACCCAGAACTTGCTGCCTGGTGGTCTTATTCCTGGTGAGGTTGGTGGGAATGTGGGCCTCTGAGGGTCTCGGGTCCCTTTGTTTCCCTCTTGACTTTTCGAGTGGGGTCAGAATTCACTCTTTCCAGAAGACAGCAGGAGTCAAAAGCAAGGCATCATAGCAACATGTGTGGAATCAGAGCAACATACAGGTAGGTCTCCTCTTATTGCTCCAGCAGGAGCTGAACCTCTCTCTTCCGAGGACATAAGGAGGCGAATTGGCCCATTCCCCGTCTCTAAGAAGCTTATGGTTTAAAGGGGACAGTTGGGATAAATAGTCAACTGGCCTGCATGGGTACCAGAGATGTCAGCCAGACCAGCTCCTGAGAAATTATGTCCCCAACCCACAAATCCTCTTCCCCAGCTGCTTAAATGGGAGCCAAGAATAAGACTTAGCTGATCACAGGAGCTTCCTCCTCAAGAGTATGAAGAAAGATCAGAGAGCAGTTAGATGATACTGGCCCAGGTGTGAACACTGGTACATTCAGCATTGGGATGGCAGCTGTGGCCTCATACAGACCGGTGAGTGACCAGGGAAGCCGGACTACAAAAATTCATAGGGGCATGACACATATGCTCAGAAAGAAGTGGAAACAAAAGCCCCATTGCGTCCGGAGATGGGGCTACACCTCACACTCAGCACCCCAACCCTGGAAAGGTGTCCGCTGTAGGCTTCTGCCAAGTTCTTCCATTGGGGACTTGAACAAAGGGTAAGAGATCCGATACTGGCAACCAAGGGATTCCGCCTCCCTCTGGGCATCATAAAAGGGAACCAAGGAGGGAAAGAAAGGATGCTTCTTTAAGGCTGGGTCTTGAAGAATGAGGAATTTCTACACGTGGAGAGAGGGAAACCCACAAACTAGGCTGAAGACAGTTTGGATCAAGATGCATGAAGAAGAGCCCAGAGTCTACTTGGGAAGCCAAGTGGGTGAACCACACCGTGAAGACAAAGACAGGAGCGAATGTCTGTCAGTCTTGAACATGAACATTAATTGGGGACCGCCAAGCCTACAGTCTTAGTCACCTTGCAGGCCTGGAACTGACTTCACTCCATTTTAGAATATTCAATAATTTAAGATCAAAAGGACAGCATTGGTCGAAGGGTTAGGAAAGGGTGAGGACAGAGGGTTGGAAAGAAGGCGGGAAGGAAGCGGGCAGTACCGAGGGAAAGGGACTGGAGATGGTACATCGAGGCACTGACATGGAGGTGTTCAAACAAAAGTGTATAAAGTGCTGGAGGCAAAATCCGCGAGCAGTTCTGGAAACCTTCACGTAAATCACAATAAAGCGCTTTTTTAATTAAAGTCTGTACATGAAAGTTACATTAAATGAGGATAGAAAGAAGCCTTATTTAATTCAACCCCCTGCTTCTTTTCTTTTTTTTTCTTTTTTTCAAACAAACAAGCATATTGTTGAGAATGAGGGGTGCCAGAGCAGAGCCCCCAAACCCATCTGTAGACAATAGGATAGTCCTCACAGAAGGGTCACAGGGAAGGGATGAGTCAACCAGGGCTCAGGATAGCACCAATGAATCACACAATATTCCTCTGGTTCCTTGAGACTTCTTCATACACACACACACACACACACACACACACACACACACACACACACACACTATCGTGACCCCAATCCTGCCTTTCACTGCGGGCTAGGCTGGAGCATGCACTTTGATGCAGATGGGAGTTCATGACTCAGAGTCCGGTTGGATGAACCCCTCGGGAATGGGGTTGGGGGTGGTGATTCCTGGAAGGTAGGGAGAGTCGGGGGAGGGAAGGGAGAGCCAATCACAATGGTCAACACATAACCCCAAACACACCCTGGGGGATGAATGACAGGGGCATGGGTGAGGGGAGACAGAGGTCAGTGTAATGATTTGTGAATTGGGGGGAGGTGGTCATGGAGGTGGGAGCGGGGAGGGAGGGAAAGGGGGGGGGGCTGATGCCCGGGGCTCAAGAAGGAGGTGGGTGTTTGGAGAATGATGGTGGCAGTATGTGTGTGGGTATGCTTGAGACAGTTGATGTATGGAATGGTGTGGGAGCTGTGGGAGCCCCCAATAAAATGGCCATTTCCCTTCTACCATTAGCATTACTATTGGGGGCAGACCAATTCCTGAGGGAACATGTCCCCAGCCCAAGGGACTGCCTTCAAAGGGAAGGGGATTCTCTCCAAAAGGACTAAGCATTTGCTCTGTCTTGACTTTCACAGAAAAGTCAAAATGAGACAGATGCTGACATTATGTCCACTCAGGAACAGCAGGGCAGGGGAGCCGTGAACTTGGTAGGCTGTCGTCGATGGGAGGCAACAGGCATGCGTGTCTTTATATGCTTATAAATATGTATCTAACACATGAGATCACGCAGGCTAGGTGACGACACACTGTCAAACGAAAGTCTAAGTGGTTAGCTCATAGTGCATGCACAGATGGTCACAGAGGCTCTGCCACTTATGGTCACATGGGGACACACATGAGAGAGCCCCAACTCAGTGCATTTCCATTATCACCAAGGGCGGGACACTGACACAGCATTACAAAACGCTACCAGGGTAGAGCTGGGTAAGTGAGCTGACTCCTTCCCATCCTTCGAGTTAAGTGCTTACCTCCTGACAAACCTGCTCCAACTACCTATCAACATTAAGCATCCGTGGGCCTGTCCCAAGCGACGGTATTTCAATAGCCCCAGATGCAGGTGAAAGTTGGACAGGGACTGAGGAAGACAGAAAGAACGGATGCCTTGGGAATGTGGCCCGGGTGGAGAACATTGTGAGTACCATGGACTGACCAACAGGCCTGGGAGGCAGTACAGCCAGAGTTCTCCGCAGACACAAAGGTGGTGAGACTTCATCTCACACACTCAGGACACGCCAGGGGAAGTGGAAAACCCAAACCACGCGCACTGCCCTAGAGGGATGCTGACTCGCGGTGTCCCTACAGAGCACGGGAGAACTGCCCCGAATTCCTGATGGGAGTAGAAAGCCCTTTCTCCCTGGGAGCAGCTGGCGGTTCCGAACTGCGGGCCTTGCGGTTAGCAGCCCAACATGTAAGCACTCCACCACCACGGCTCTTTGGTCGGCCTTCGACGAGAGGGCTAACACGGTGAGTGCCGCCATGGGGTCGAGCGCAGCAATTGGGCGATGGCGCCGGATGGGCGGGGTTCGTCCTGTCCTGCCCCGGGTGGCTGTGCGTGGAAGCCTGCTCAGCAGCACTGAACACCACCACCCCATCGAGACCCTTGTCGGTCAGTCCGCATGACGGTGGCAGCCACGTTCTATAACGTCACCGTGAACACTGGATTGGTGAACACGGAACCACTGCTCCCAGGGGAAATACATGTTAGGATCCTGTGAGCCTCTTGTCACAACATTTTCATCAACTAATCAATATGTAATGTAACCTTCTAACCCGTGTGTTTTTGTTTAAAAGACATCTCCTTGAAGCCGTACGTACTGTTGGCACATTGGCATTGAACTCCCGAACAACAGCACTGGCACTCCTGCCCCAATGCGCATCTAACCTGGGCATGTCCTCCTGCGGCAGCTGCACCGCAGCCTTCTTGCACTTCGGGACCCAGGACAGCGCTACAGGCCGGCCCGCGGAGACCACAGCAACCTCCATCAGCTAAAAACAGGAAACACGGTGCCCAGTAGACCGACATCAGGGAGTCGAAACAAGGAGGCAGAGCGCCCGCCATCGCCTTGTGCCACCTCAGCTGGAAACACCCGTG
Source organism: Echinops telfairi (assembly GCF_000313985.2). NCBI lineage: Eukaryota > Metazoa > Chordata > Mammalia > Afrosoricida > Tenrecidae > Echinops > Echinops telfairi. Next base: position 614,723 of record NW_022111310.1, on the reverse strand, counting down.
TCAGACCTCTGAACTAGTTCCTCCCTCCAAGCAGGTCTGCGCATGTCCGCGCAGGTGTGGACCTCAGGTGACAGCCACACATACGGAACCTGCGAGTGAAGAAGATCCACTGGGCTTCCTTTCCCCGCACCCTCTTCCTTACCCTTTGCAGCGCGTCCCTGTCCCTCGGGCTGTGACGACTCACCTGTTTGCTTGTTTTCTGGCTTCTTGTCAGTCTTGCTCCTCTGGGGGCAAGTTTCATTGAAAGTGACCTTGTCTTTTCGCCACTGTACCCCCAAGCGCCTAGAACAAAGCGCGGGGCATGAAGGCTCCTCGGTCACTATTGGCTAGTTGGGTGTTAACGATTGTTAAATGGGTGAACGAATTGTCAAGGGTGCATTCCCGGGGGAATTCCAATGTTGGAGAGGAGATCGAGGAGCTCATGCTTGGCAAATATGAGTGGTTATCAGCTCCTTCCGGTCCCAGCCAGTTCTACCAGGCTGGTTCCTAGCACCATCGGAACAGCAGCAGCCACGGAAAAGGTCAAGGTTTCTCCACACGGCACGGTTACAGTCCGATCATTTGGATGAATCTCCCGATTTGGGGTTTGATCTGTTTTTGTCAAGCAAGCAAATAGATATTGATATTTGCAAAGAGCCTCATGCACGTGGCACCCACTGAAAGATGACTGCGTTTCCCTTGGCAATTGCCTCCAGCAGCCCATTGCCAGCTGCGCTGGCTCATTTAGCTAATCTGCGGTAAGCAGAGTATTGATCCAGGCCACAGGGGAGGCACACATTAACCTGGCCCACGGAAGGAGGGTGATTCCTTGGACTGGCTGGTCTCGTCACAGACTTGGCAGCAGTCTGGAAGCCACTCTGAGACCGGCGGGAAGTCAGCCCTGCCCTCACCTCCTGACCCCACACACATCCACACTGCCAGTGGGGTCTTGGCTGGTCACCGGGAGAGTCAGGAGCTATGATGTGGCAGCTCAAGGAGGCCTGGTCACTCCCACCAATGGGCTTTTATCACTCACTCCTTCCTTCATTTATAAGTGACATGCAATGCTGGCTTAGATTAATTATTTTTTCCTTCCACGCTGCTTGTAGAAATACAAACAAACTTAATCATTGAAAAGGGCAATTTATGAGAATTTATCAAAGGTTGCAAATTCGTCAACCCTTGTGTTAGTCTGGGTACTTTAGAGAAACAAATCCACAGAAACTCATGTATAAGAGAGAGTTTTATGTAAAGGTTAAGTGCGCATCAAGAAAACATCCCAGCCCAGTGCTGCCCAAGCCCACAAGTCCAATATTAACTCATATGTCCGACACTGATCCACGAAGTCCTCCTCCATCTCACAAAACACCTGCAATGATGCCAACTGCAGGAGGAAAGCCGAGTCAGTGAATGTGTAAGCATCTCAGTGCTGGCAGGGGTCTCCACACGGCTGCTCCAGCACCCAGGGCTGCATCAGGGTAGGTCCATGTGGCTTCTCCTCAGGGATGTCTTGCAGGAAGTGAGCCTTGCAACCTGAAGCAGGGAACTGGCTAAGGCAGCTGCACCTTGGTCCGACCATCACAAAGCAAGAGACCCGAGAACTCAAAAGGCGTGGCTCTTGGAGCCACTTATCCCTCGCCCTTCAATTAACCCCATATGTGTTTATCAGCCAGGTTGGCACAATAAACTAACTCCACACCCACATTACGTTTATTCGTAATGCACAGTCATGGGTCTGCAACTTTATTTCCAGTCATTAGAAAATGTCTAAGAAAAGGGGGAATGGAAATCTGAATAAGCAATTATACATCTTTCCTAAGAATCCTCTTCAGCCACGGAGAAGTATTTGTCACTTACTAAGTGGAGGGAGAAAAACAAAAACCGCTTTCAAAACAGTGTGGGCAGTTTGCATAGCTCTATCTCAAAGTGTTTAAAACTAAATTTAAATTTGCATATAAATACAGACTACAGATCGACTTGAAGAAAGAGGGCATGGATACATAGGAGGCTGTTACGCCCTTCTCTGTTCAAAGTTTGAGATATTTCACACACACACACACACACACACACACACACCAATAAGAAAAGAGAAGACTGACAAGACAGGCCCCAAAATATTGACAGTGGATGATAGGATTTCAGGTTGTTTATCTTCTTCTGAAGGGCTGTCTGTGTTTTCCAAATTTTCTACAATGAACTTTTTTTTTGCACCCAAAAAGAAGAAGACAACTTTTTTGCACTGGCAAAGCACAAGTGGTTGGGGAGCCCTGCCGTGTGAGCAAGAAGTCTGAGCAGGCTGCCTGGGAAACAGTGAGAGCTGGGAAAGGGAAGCGGCCCTGCTGAAAACAGCTCACAGGTGGAAAGCCCACACCCGAGGGAAAAACAAACCCAGAGCCAGCCCACTGCCTTCGAGCCAATCCTCACTCCGATGGCGGCTGAGTGTGAGCTGGCCACCTTGCCCTCAGCAGGCCAGTGCTGACCTGGCACCGCCACAAGGGCTCCTTGGTTGGCTGGTTGACTCTCTGCAGTCAAGTGGATCCTGGCTCATAGCAACCTCACAGGGCAGAGGAGACCTGTCCCTGTGGGTTTCCAGGAATTGACTGCCTCGCTTTTCTCTGGCTGAACAGCCAGTGGTTTTGAACTGCTGGCTTTTAGGTCAGCAGCCCAAATGTAACCCACTATGTTGCTAGGGCTCCCTGTGAAAGATGTGGTGGGAGAGTCGACTAGAAAGGTCTCAGGCAGCTGGGAGCACTAAGAGGAGGTGGGAGGGTCATGACGAGGTGGGGTGTCGGGACGCTCTCAAGCTTAGAATAGTCCCTGCAGGCTGGTTGGCTGGATCTTACTGGAGGCCTGGTCTTTCTTGGGCAGGCGGGACTGTGGCTGGATGAGAGATAAGTGGGCACAACCTGGGGCAGTGGCAATGGGGCACCTGGGGAGTGTCAGGGGACAATCCGCTGCCCATCCCTCAAGACTGGTGCCGGCTCCTTAGGGTGGGGTATAACAGCTCAGACTGCCTGGCTTTTAACCCTAGCTTCACCGCTCACTGAGTGTGTGGCCATGGGCAAGTTACAGCACATCTCTGTACCTCAGGGTTCCCTCTGTCTGGACGGGACACCGACAGTTGTATGTCGTAGAGCTGCTGTGAGAATCAAAGGCGGTAACACCCAGGAAGCACGTGGCCAGGGCCTACTACATAGCCCAGTACAGGTTAACTGTCACCATTCCTTCCGAACTGATACCCCCTTCTACTGCCTTGAGAGGGGCACACTGCCTGGAGGGCCACCTGCATCAGCCAGAGCTACATGCCAAGCGGCACACTGCGGACTTCCTCTCTCTGACCCTCCCCAAAAAGTTGTCAAACAATTAAAACATTGAAAAAGTCAAGTTCGGAGGACCTAATGTCGGGGGTTTAAATGGAGAGAAAATGTTTTGAGAAATGATGTACAAATACGCTTTACACAATTGATGTGTGTATGGATTGGGATAACAGTTGTATGAGCCCCTAATAAAATGTTTAAAAGGAAAAAAAAATAAAATAAAATAAAAAATTAAAAAAGAAAAAGAAAAAAAAAAAAAAGAAAAGAAAAAGTCAAGTTCGTTAAAAGCCAGGAAAGCCAGGAGAGATCAACGTGGAAGTAGAGGAGACTCTGAACTGGCTCTTGATTATGGAGTAGCTGAGGCAAATGGAAGAGCAATGAAGTACAAAGGCTGAAGCAAGAATAGTGAAAGTACCATGAACTGCCAAAAGAACAAACAAATCTTCTTGGAAGAAGTGTGGCCAGAGTGCTCCCTGGAGGCAAGGGTGGCAAGACTTCATCTCACGTGCTTTGGACCAGTTGTTAGGAGAGACCAGTCCCTGGAAACGGACATCATGGTTGGGAAAGCAGAAGGCAGCAGGAGCGAGGCAGGCCCTCAAGAAGAAGGATGGACGTGGTGGCTGCAGCAATGGGCTCCAGCCCAGGCACAATGGTGAGGAGGGGACAGGGCTGGGCAGTGTTTGCTTCTGTTGTGCACAGGGTCGCTATGGGTCACACCACTCAATGGCACCTAAGCCAACATGCCAAGGCATTTGACTGTGGACCCTGGCAGCACGAGAAGACAAAGTCAAGTATGACGATGAAATGTGCAAAGACCCAGAGTTGGAGAAACAAAAGGGAAGAACCCATTCTGCGCATCTTAAACTGAAAGAACTAGAGACAATCCAGGCCTTGAGTTTTCAATATGGAATGATTCAGTGGGCAACGACTGAACGATGCAGGAGCATAAAAAGAAAATGGAAAGAATACACAGTCACGGTACCAACACTTCACCATTTCAGGAGGTACCGTATGAACAAGGGCCAAAAGTACTGAAGGCAGAAGCTCAAGCTTCACTGAAAGCATTTCCACCAACTAGGCTCAGGAATTGACGGAATTCCACTCGAAAGGTTTCAACAAGCTGATGAAGCACTGGAAGCACTCACTCCTCCACACCAGGAAATTTGGAAGACAGATACTCATCCCAATGACTGAAAGAAACTCATATTTCTATCCATTCCCAAGAAAGGTGATGCAACAGGATGATCAAAGTATAGAACAATATCATCATTCTCACAAGCAAGTAAAACCCTGCTGAAAATCACCCACAAGGGCTGCAGCAGTACATTGCTGCGAATCCGTCAGAGGTTCAGGCTGGATTCAGAAGAGGATGTGGAACAAGGGATATCATTTGCTGATGTCAGATGGATCTTGGCTGAAAGTAGAGACTACCATAAAGATGTTCACTTGTATTTTATTGATTATGCAAAGGCATTCGAGTGTATGGATCATAACAAAACTACGGGTAATCTTGAGAAGAATGGAAATTCCAGAACACTTCACGGTGCTCCTGAGCAACTTGTACCTGGATCAGGAGGCAGCTGTGTGAAGAGAACAAGGGAATTCTGCAAGATGTAGAGTCAGGAAAGGGATGTGTCAAGGTTGAATCCTCTTATCATTCTTATTCAATCTGTGTGCTGAGCAAAAAAAAAAATCAGAGAAGCTGGCTTATATGAAGAAGAACGGGGCATCGGAACTGGAAGAAAACTTAACCTTCCTTATGCAGATGGCACGACCTTGCTTGCTGAAAGTGAAGAGGACTCGAAGCACGTATTGGGGAAGATCAAAGATTGACGTTTTCTGTATGGATTACAACTCAATGTAAAAAAGACCCAGATCCTCACAACTGGACCGATACGTAACATCACGATAAATGGAGAGAAAGTTGAAGTTGTCAAGGATTTTGTCTTGCTTAGATCCACCATCAATGCTTATGTCGGCAGCAGCCAAGAGATCACACAATGCATTGCACTGGGTCAATCTTCTGCATCAGAGACCTCTTTAAAGTGTCGTAAAGCAAGGAGCTTCCTTTGAGGGCGAAGGTGCACCCCACCCAAGCGATGATATTTGCCATCGCCCGTATGCGCGTGAAAGCTGGACACGGAAACAAGGAGGACCGAAGTAGAGCCGATATGTTTGAACAGTGGTGCCAGTGAAGACTATGGAACGCACCCTGCACTGCCGGAAGAACAAACTCCTCTGGCTCGGAAGAAGTACAGCCAGAATGCTCCTGAAAGGCGAGAGGATGACGAGACTGCCTCTCGTGTACTGTGCACATGTTCTCCGGGGAGCCCAGTCCCTCCAGAACAGCATCGTGCTCAGTCCAGAGAGGGGCCAAGCAAAAGAGGAAGGCCCGTGACAGGGTGGACTGGCGCCGGGGCAGCAGCCACGGCTCCCAGAGAAGAGCAGTCATGAGACTGGCGCCGGACCAGGCAGTGTTCGGTTCTGTCGCACTTTGAGTCGGAACTGACTGGCTGTCATCTAACAACAACAAGGTCAAGTTCAAGGAGAGCCCTGAGGATGTCCCAGAAAGAAACTGTGACTCTCTGGGTACAGAGCATTGTCCTAGGACAGAAGTCCTAGGCCCCCAACTCATGGTGGCTCACCCAGCACTGCCTCTTCTTCTGGGCCCAGAACTGTGGACATGACTCCCTCATCTAAGCCTGCTCAGGGGGTTGTCTGCCCAGAAGGAATTAACCAACTCACTCCAGTCACCCGCCTCTCACACCTTGCACTCACCAGTCCCTAATGCAAGGTGTCAGTGGCAGAGGATGTACACTGGTGCAGATAGGAACTGGAAACACAGGGAATCCCGGACAGATGATCCCTTCAGGACCAGTGGTGAGAGTGGTGATACCGGGAGGGTGAAGGGAGGGTGGTGTAGAAAGGGAGAACAGATTACAAGGATCTACATATAACCTCCTCCCTGGGGGACGGACAACGGAAAAGTGGGTGAAGGGAGACATTGGACAGTGTAAGACATGACAAAATAATAAAATTTATAAATTATCAAGGGTCATGAGGGACGGGGGCAGGGAAGGAGGGAGAAAAATGAGGAGCTGATACCAAGGGCTCAAACAGAAAGCAAATGTTTCGAGAATGATGATGGCAACAAATGTACAAATGTGCTTGACACAATGAATGTATGGATGGATTGTGATAAGAGTTGTAGGAGCCCCCCATAAAATGATGTAAAACAAAAAAAGTGAAGGGCTGGAGGCAAAATTGCTTCAGGCCTGAGTGGGTGGGAGAGGCAGTGTGCCGGCCTCCCCGCCCAGAGTCCGGACTCGTTCCAAGGCCGCACAGACTTGATGAACTGGCTCATTAGAAGGCAGAGGAGATGCACAATCAACTGATGCCTTGAGGACTGGACTACAGTTTAGTAAGAGGAGACAAGAAGATAAATAAAAAGTCCTATTTCTGAGAGAGCCATCGAACAATCCACAGAGAGGCCAGACTAATTCAGGCACCAGCTTTGCTGAGACAAGGCACTGGCTTGCCCAGAAGGGTCCTGAGGTCATCCACGAGGCGTGAAGAGGAACAACACAGACCCCCATCTAGACAAGGACTTCGGAACTAGCACCCGGATACCCAGCAGCCGTGGGAGCCGTTGGCACCACAGGTGTGTCCTGCAGAGAACACACTTTTGTCCAAGGGAGAACACAGTGTGTTCGTGACCCCTTCCCCATCCCCCAGCCCCATTGGAAAGCACCGAGCTGACACCTCATGACTGTATTTTAAAACCATCTCTCAAAGAGATAACTGGCTTCCTTCTACCGGCATCATCCGACTTGGGTCTGGGAATAGACACATTCATTTCCTGGGAACTGCTCCCCATTTTTCTCCCGGCCTTGGCCACAAGCCCATCTCCTTTCATGCTGGTGACACTCCGTGTGACAAATGTGCCCCAGTGACGGGGTGAGAGGGGGAACCCTCACTGGGAGACTGAGGGCCAAGTCCAGGGGGACCTGCTCTCAGGCATGTGGTGTTCTAGAAGCCAGGTCCCCTGGAAGAAGGGGTACCTTGTTCAAAGTAGGAATCCCTTCCTCTCTGGGCCAGGCCTCTGCCCCTCCATGTCTGGACAAGCCGGAGGCCCCTCACAGAATGCCCGGAGAAGACAAGTGCTGCTGGGAGGTGAAGTAGGGAGCCTGGCCCCACCAGACAGTCCCAGACCCCCACCCCTGGGAGTTAGGTGGGCCTCGAGAAGCTTCTGTACGGCCAGTACTTCCTCCTGGGAATGTGACCAAGGATAGCCCACGAACGTTGTCCGCTTCTCTCTTGGCTGCCCTTCCGTGTGCGAGGGAGTCGGCATCTCCACAAGCTTCAGTTCCCTCCTCTATAAAGACAGGATCGTGGAAGGCCTCTGAGAGGCCAAGCATGTACTCGGGGAAGACAGGAAGGACACAGAGAGCCAAGGAGAGCAGAGCCACACTGTGAGCGTCTGGGGGGGGGGGGTGCAGTCCTCCGGAGGGCGGGGAGCTCCACCAGACAGGCCGAGAGACTCCGATCTTCTCCTGTTTCTGGAGTCACCGTGGCACCCGGCACCCGTTCCACCTGCACCCGGCCTGCCGGCTCACGCCTCTTCACCACCTCAGTGTCCAGCTCTCTCTGTGCTCCACATCCCTGCCAACCTGCGAGGGAGCAAGGCACATGTGTCCCCATTTCCTGGATGAGGAAGCTGAGGCTCAGAGACAAGGCAGTGGCTCCGGGTCTTGTGTTGCTGGTAGGTGCTTGTGGGAGATAGAGGCCTGAGACCCGGCTCTCTCTTTGCGTTTGCTGCAGCCCTGCTCCACCGCCGCCCTGCCCCTGCCGGGTGTGTCGAGTCCAGTGCAGGGGCAGGGGTTGGTCCTGCGGGTGGAGCACTGCAGGCTGGTGCCCTCATCTGGCCGGCTCCACCAGGCTCAGGCCATCCCCGAGCCTGGATTTCAGGGCTAATGCCAGGCCCTGGACTTCTACCTAGAAAGCAAGGGTCATAATGACACACGGACCCAGGCTGAAGACAGCCGCCCCACACCCCAAGTCCTGCCAGCTCTTCTGGTTTTAAGAAAAAGGACAAAGGACGTGGAATGGAAAGGCTGATCCCGGCTCCGCCATGCGTCAGCCTGGCAGGGGCACGTCCCACCTTGGCGTCTCGGTTTGCTCATCGCTCAAATGGTGGTAAGGAATCTGGCTTTGGCTGCCTCCCGTTTGGGGGTAAGAAACAAAGGTGATGAGGAGCATGAAGGCTCCTGGTCCTTCCATCCCCTCACACCCAGGGTGGAGCATTTTCCTCCCTTGTGCCCACCGCCACCCCCTCCCCCACTTTCCTGTAATTGGTCCCCACTGCCCCCCTCCCTATGTGGCCTCTCCCTGGGAACTTCTTCCTATCCTCTTGTCTTTGTCTTTTCTCGGGCCCCCCTGAAGGAAGTGAGGGGCCCTCAGGGGACCAGAGGCAGGACTGGCAGCCAGACAGGAGGGGAAGGTTCTCGGCAGCCAAGGCCCACTTCTGCAATCCCATGAGCTGGGTTTGGCCTGGCCCTGCGTGGCCGAGGGGCTCACCCTTTTGTTTCCGGCGTCTGAGCGCCTTGTGGCCGCCTCTGCCATCCCACCGCCAGCCCTGTGCAGAGTTCCATCCCATAAACTCTTCCACATCACCATGGCAACACAGAATCCCTGCTCTCCCAAGGATGGGAGCTGGGAGTACCACTGATGCCGCGGGGGCATGGGGCAGGGGGGGGACCCTGCACCCCATGCCCAGATATGCTCAGCCCACTCTGCCCAGCATGGTCTGGCCAGCCCTGGCCTCCACCCGCCCCTCCACCCCCACCTCATGCCCCACCGCACGAGTCTGCTCAGCTGATTTCAGTCAAAATTTCTCCTCCACCACCACCGACTGGCGTTTTCTGCCCCCAGCACCGAAACCCAAGCTGGCTCCCAAGGGCGGGGTGGTTACACGGCACTATTACATAGCCCGTCCGCCCCCCTCCTGTCCTCAGGGACGCCCCTCCAGGCCATGCTGACTCAGAGTGGCCCTAGAGGACAGGGTAGAAGCGCCCCTGTGAGTCTGCAAGACTGTCACTCTCGACAGGAGAAGAAAGCCCTGTCTGCTCCCACAGAGCGGCTGGTGGTTTCGACCTTGAGGTGAGCAGCCTGACACACAACCACTCTAGCACCTGGCTCCTCCAGGGCTGGCAGGCTGATCCCCCCTGGTGACCGAAGACGGTCACAGCCTGCAAGTAGGAAGAGGTCTAATATTGAAACAAAGGTCCGTTTCTCCTTCTGTGTAGTTAATACTTAGCACTGACAAATCAGCCCTGATGATGCAATGGTTAAGCACTCAGCGGCTAACAGAAAGGTCAGCGGTTCAAACCCACCAGCTACTCCGTGAAAGCAAAGACTTGGCGGTAGGCTCCTGGGAGGAGTGCAACGTAGAAACTCAGTGGGGCGGTCACAGAAGGACCCTATGAGTGGGAAGCCACTTAGTAGCACCCATGCCCATCACGGAAAACCCCAGTACGATGTCAGGCTTTCTGCACATGAACTCTGAATCCTCAGAGCAACCCTCTGAAGTGCTGCTGTCGCTGGTAGTTGGTGCTGTCCACTCAGTTCCCACTCGGAGCAACCCTGTGCCCAGCAGAACGAAACCCAGCCCTGCGCCACCCTCACAATTGTCAGGTGTGAGCCCATTGGTGCCGCCACTGTACCCGTCCATCTCACGGAGGGGCTTCCTCTTCTTTGCTGCCCTTCCACTTGACCGTGGATGCGGTCCTCTTCCAGGGACTGGTCCGCCCTGAGAACATTTACAAAGCAGGTGAGACAAAGTCACTCCGTCCTCGCTTCTAAGGAGCAGCCTGGCTGCACTTCTTCCAAGACAGACGTGTTGGCCCTTTGGGCAGCCCATGGGACTTTCAATATGCGTCAAACACTCTGGTACTGCTTCAGAGGTCCGCCCCATCGCCCCATCTTACAGACGAGGAAACTGAGGCACAGAGAGATCCGATAACTTCCCGTCAGAGTCCGAGCTGGCACGGGACATGCCCAGGCCCCTTGGCTCCTGAGCTTGGTTCCTTACCCATGTGGCTAGGTTCCGCTGTCATTCCAGGGCTCCCAGGGCACCCTCGCCGACCCTTGATCACCTCTCCAGTGGCCCCCCGGGCTTCTCTCGGGGGCTGATCAGCCGCTCAGACAGACAGACCCACTGGCTGGTTCTGAGGATTTCCTCTCCCCAACCACCCTGCTGCGTTCTTCCCCCAACTCCCCCTGCTCCCAAAACAATCTCTCCTTTCCACTCACTGCACGGGGCTTTAAAAGGCTCCCATTTGGAACAACAGCCGGGAATTGTCTTCCTTCAGAGAGAAGCGCCTTCCAGTTCCCTCACAAGGGGAGTCCCCCTTGTCCCTCCACACTCAGCCTGTCTCCCAAGACCATTAACGCAATCACTTAACGCGAGGAGGCCGGCTCTAATAGAAAGCGAGGAGGAGGAGGAGGAGGAGGAAGAGGAGGAGGAGGAGGAGGAGCATTGTTAGCCATGTGAAGGGGAGAAGAAATCGTGAAATCCATCAAACCTGTATTTGTCTCATTAAAAGTGCTTCTAATTTATAATGTCCTGGAATGCAGATGCCGCCCAGCTGTGCGGGCCTGGTTACGCTGCCTGGAGCACCCCCTCCCCACGCCTGGGCCCCCTCTCCCACCTCGCTGGGACTGCCATCAATTTCTGCTCATCAGCGGCACTTACAGTAAATGGATTCATTTGTGGCAATGGGAGCTGAGAGACAAAGGTGACAATATAATTAAGGTTTTTAATTCTATGCCTGAACAGTTAAGTCCAGAACTCATGATAATTAGCCGGCTGTAATGAAAGATCTTTAATCGTTATTTTCCCTTTGTTTCCTATAATTGTTCATTTTGGCCAACTACATTTGTCCTTTCATTTGAAGCAGGCTGCAACCGTTTTATGTCACTTCCATTACTCCCATAAACCCCAAAGAAAATATGGGGCTGGTCATTTACAAAGCGGGGGGTGGGGTGGGGGGGGAGACATGGACAGCCTCTGACTGGGAACGGCTGGCACGACTTGGTGGTGGAGAGGAGAGCTGGGCTCCCAGAAAGCCATAAGCCAGGGACACGTCTTCAGAAGAGCAAGTACTGGCGGGGAATGTGCACACCTTGGCCAGCCACACCTGAAGGGGCCACCCTGTGCAGAATCACAGGCTACCTGGAAGGTGTGTACGGTTTGTTTCCCCTCACAGACTGTGAAGGCCATGCTTTAATGCCCAAAGCAGAGCCTGGTGCAGAAGGTGCTGAATGCCTTGCTAATGAAAGAATGCTCAAGAGCAAGTCCTAAAGCTAACCTTGGTTGGCCTCTCCACCGCCCCGCCCATCACTTTGTTGCACCGCGATGGCTTGCACCTTGTACGCTGGAAGCTATGCTACTAGGATTTAAAATACCAGCAGGGTCACCCAGAAGAGGCAGCTTTCAGTAGAGCTTCCAGACGAAGAGACACTAGGAAGAACGTCTTGATAATCAATCTACTTCAAAAAGCAGCCAGTGAAAACCCTATCGCCCTCAGCAGAATGTTGTTTGATCTAGTGCCAGGTTGGTAGGGACTCAAAACCCACAGGGGCTGTGACAGTGTCCTCGAGGATCCCAACGACTGTGGAGATGGAGCCGGGCCCACCAAGGTTTGGTTCTTGGCACACGGGGTCACCTTGAGTCACAGCCAAGTCCCTGGCAACGAAGGACCATGTGAAAGCCTCTGCCTAAAGCGAAAGGGACCCCATGGCGATGGGGACCTCAGAAGGGTGAGTCTGCTGCTGTGCCCTGAGAGGCAGCTGGCTGCTCTTCAGTGAGCCTCCTCCTGCCCAAGGTAACTCTACCCCCTGCCCACCCCCCCAACCCCCACCCCACCCCCGTGCTTCCTTTCCCTCCAGGGACTCACAAAGCATCAACTCAGGGCACTCGTGAGGCTGAGGACCCTGCCTAATTCACTGGCTCACCCTTCACTCCACTCTTGCTAAAAGTCTAGCCCCTCAATCCTTGGGGCCATTAGAAATTAGAGTCGATGCCATGGCAACAGGTTTGGGGTTTTTAAAACCCAGTGGGGCATAGCTCAACTCTAATATGCTGGGCTTACCATTAGTTGGACCCACTCTATGGCAACTAAAGGGCAGGCTCGTTCATTAATGCTATCAACGAAAACTGAAGACCTACTGTGTGAGCATCCCTTTTGAGGCACTGGGGTCACCAAAGAAAACCCATTGCCAGTCAGATGTCCTTCATCTCAAATGAGTGACTGGGTGACCTTCATATACCCACATACACACACCAACACACACAGGATTTGTCTGACAGCCCCCTTGCCCCGTGCCTTCTCTTTTTGGACCATCCTAGACCCTGAAGGCTTCCTGCCACCGAATCCCAAACCAGCTGCCATGAAGTCCATTCCAAATGAGGAAGGGCACCCTTCTTTGCTCAATGGTCCTTGCTGATCACCCAGCCCAACTGGACACTTGCCCTACGGTGTTTTCAAGCATGAGCAAGCATTCACTCACTTATTTATTCAAAAATACTTAGCAATCATCTACTGTGTGCTCACTGAACACACAGTAGGTGCTGGGAACGGTACGGAGAACAGGCGGGCAGAATCCCTGCTCTCACATGCCATAAAAACACACGTGTCATTTTCCCCACTTAGTGGCCCCTGCTGTGAAACAACAAAACTTGAACCTCCCTGCGGAGGTGGCCTTTGAGCGGATGGTTGCAACCAGAGAAATGCCAGTTCTTCTCGCCTTCCCTCCCCCTCTTTCTGCCAGTGGCCCCTCTGGCCACTCTGCCTTCTTATCCAGAACGCCTCAAGTCCCCAGCCCACTTGCCCGGTCCCTGTGTTCCTCCTGCACCACCCCTCCTTGTCCTCATTCAAGACTGTGTCTCACCTCGTCTCTCTCTCCCTCCTACCTTGTCCCTTATCCTGCCCCCCTCCCAGTCTGCGGAATTCCCCCCACTCTGCCAGCCGAGCCTTCCAGAAACACACTTCAGACCCGATCACTTTCACTCACAGACTTCCAGTGGTTTCTAAGAACTCCCAAACAAGACCTAGAATGCATAGCCTACCCTACCACCCCAATCTGACTTCTGATGGCAAATGGTGTATCTCCAGCAAAGTTTCTCTCACCTACTTTGAACAGGTTTGCAGGAGAGACCAGTCCTTGGGGAAGGACATTACGCTTGGTACATAGAGAGGCAGCCGAAAGGGGAAGGCCCTCCACAAGATGAAGGCCCTCCACACGGTGGCTGTGACAGTGGGTGCAGACACAGGCATGATGGTGAGGATGACGATGATGAGGATGACGCAGGGCCGTGTAGCATTTCCTTCTGTCGTGCAGGGGGGTCGCCTTGGGCCAGACGGACAGGGTGGCACCTAGCAGCGCCAGCAGCGACTCTACCACGTCCTCCAGCCACCGCACCTTATACCTCTCCATCTCGCCTCAGGCTGGTCCTGTGGCCTGGAGTCCCCTACCCCACCCTTCGTGTCTGCGTGCCCAAGCCTCCTCCTCCCCAAATTCTTCCCTAACATGCATGCGTGTGAGCGCGCACACACACACACACACACACACACACACACACACACACACACCTGCTCCCCTGTCTGAAGGCTCACAGCAGCTTCACCACAGAGCCTGCGCCGATCCCTCTTGGTGGCTTTCTGTGGCCGTGGGATGGGAGACAGTGCCTGAGCAGGCGGTCCGAGCAGAAGAATCCCGGCTATGCCGCATTCGCTGTGTCAACTGCGACTATGTAAGCCCTCTTTCTCTGGGGTCTCTGCCTGTAAAATGAAGATTCATGGGGTTGATGCACGCAAGTACTTAAAGCAGTGCCTGGCGTGTCCTGCTAACTCTTATTAAGGAACTACTTGTGGGTGGACAAGTCAGGCAATCTGCGGACACAGTCTCGGCTCAGAACTCAGGGGGACTTCAGGTGGGTCAGTCCCCACCTCAAGCTTCTCCTCCTTGGGGCCAACTGGGGGCCATCATCCCTCATGAGGAAAGCCAGCCCCTACACACACACACACACACCACACATACAACAGACATACACGACACACACCCCACACCATACATACACACAACACACACTGCAGACCAGCCACCCGCACACATCCTATACCACACACACACCACGCCAACCTACACACACAGAGACTAGGTAGGCCCACCTCCTCCTGTGGCCCAGCCCCCACCTAGGAAGGTGCATCTCAAGGTCAGCCGTGCTCCCGGGCTGTGGGGGCTCCCAGAAAGCTGGTCATCAGGTTTTCTTGGTGTCCAGGGAGCACATGTGCCCCCATGAGAACTGTGTGGCAGGAGAACCTGCCTCATAGCCCTGCACTGCCAGCCTCTGTGTGCCACAGGCCACTACGAGGTGATTCCCGCAGAGAAACCCATGCCTCCTGTCTCCTGAGCAACCTTGAGCAAGTCCCTTTGCTTCCTGTGCCTCATTCCTCCCTTCTGCACAGTGGGAGCACACCCTAGCCAGGCCTCCAGGCCACGCATCTGGGAAGAGGGAAGGGTTAGCTCCTGTTCCCTTCTCCCCCCGCCCCCGCCCCTGCCCAGCAGTAAATCCCACCCTGCCATGGGCCGGGCCTGCTCTGGGAGACAGAGAAGGTAGGGGTTCAAGGGGAGAGCAAGCCCTGCAGCATCCACCCCAGCCCCCTCACGACTCCCCCACAGAAGCCCAGCCACCCTGACTTCCTGTCTCTAGGTACTCAGCCAGGTTCACTTCCTTCTCAGTCCACAGGAAGACAAAACGGCAGGGCCCCTTATGGGAATGACCTGCAACTGAGCTCCAGGTGTGCAGCCACTTCCCTGCCAGAATTCATTTAGGCTGCATAGCAGCAACGTCTGACACTAGTTTTCAGATAGGGAAACTGAGGCTCATAGAGGTGACATTACTTCTCCAGGGTGACACCGATTCCAAGTGGCAGGACAAAGGTGGAAACCACTTGAGCTGATTCCCATGGGCTGCTGCCTCTGGGAGCTCATTCCAGAAGCCATGGGCCAACTCGGACAAGAAGGACCAAGAACTCCAGTCAGAGCCGGGAAGGAGCCTGGGGCTCACTCACACCCCCAGGTAAGGGTCGGGTTGGCTCTGACTCCCTGAGTTGTGAGTCAGTCCAAGGGGACTAACAAGTCTGTCAGTGTGATAGGTAGGTTTATTGTGCCAACCTGGCCAATGAACACATGTGGGATTAATTGACGGGCGGAGAGGTAAATGGTGAGCCTCACCTTTCTTGGTCTCTTGCCCTCTGATGGTTGGACCAGTGTGCGGCTGCCTGAGCTTGTTCTCTGCCTCAATTTGCAAGCTATACTACCTGTGGGACACCTAACCTGTGGACTGTGTCACTGCCGTTTGAGGATCCTTCAAGACCTGCTTCCCCATGCTACTGGAGTATACATCTCTTGAGCTGGGGACTGTCAGACCCTGTCATCTGGCTGACTGTTGGTGACCTGCCTTGCTGTTTGCTGCCTGTGCCTGGATAGCCTGAGTTGCTCTACAGAGGGCTGTCCAGCGGCCCTCAAGACCTGAAGGACTGCCAGTGTGTTAGCTGTCTCATGGAAGTGAGTTGAACTGGGCCATTTGTACTGCTCTACAGATTAATTAGCTGTTTATTTCTTATGTTATCTCTTTATATAAATATATATAATCATGTGTCCTGGTTGTGTTTCTCTAGAGAACCCTGTCTCACATAGTCAGTCAAGTCAGGCCCAGCCCTAGCAATTTGACAACTTAGAAGAAGTGAAGGAAAAAAAATGAGGAGGTGCTGTCAGTCATCCAAACAGATGAGTTAAAAAATGTTTCCAAGAATGGAATCACAGATTTGACAAATGTATTAAGTATAATAGAGAGTATTTTGAAGGTGATAAAGTTCTTTTATAAAATAATTTAAATACATAGCTTTGGCGGAAAAAATATGTTTGGGAGAGGGTACCCCCTGGTATGAATTGTTGAACATAAAAATGATGTTCTGTAAACTTTCACCAAGTTTCCAGTAAAAGGTTCAACATATTAACAAATGCACACGTGTGTTAAAAGGATAGCGTGGTGCCCGGCACATGGTGGGTACACAAAGAAAGTGAGACTTTCCAGCTGGCTCCTGTCCCCTCATGTGGACACACACACCCTCATGCAAGACAGAGCCCACAGTGGACAGGCTGAGGAGGCGCTCAGGTGGGAATGCAAGTCCCAGCACCACCCAATGTGCAACTTGGGGAGAGATGCCTGTGAGATGGACCATTCCCCAGGACCTGGCTGAGCCTCCGGTTTCCCTTAGAGGAGGGAAAGAATAACTGTTTTGCCCACCACCTGGAGTGCTGTGCAGCTAGAATGCATGCACCCAGGAGAAAGACCTCGGTGGGCTGTGATGGGATCATTCTAATGCAGGTGAGCCACCTGCATCCCAGGAGTCAGCTGGGCAGGCCAGACCAGGCAGGAGGATGGGGCACAACACTCCTCGGCAGGAAGCCCCAAGCAAAGGGAGGGTGGAGAGGCAACCAGAGGGTCACAGATGCCTGGTCCTTGCTAAGTGGGGCCTCCATGGGCTTCAGGGGCAAGCCCTGGTGAGGCCCCAGCCTCCGGCCCCTGATCCCTATTCCTGAGGCCTCTGCCCCGTGCCTGCCCACATCGAAGTGACAGCGAGTGCCATCCCCGAGAACATAGCCTGGCCGCAAGGCTGTTCCTGTGCCCTTGAACCTATGAAACAGAGTGAAGTGATTAATTATTTTACTGTCTTTATGGCATCCGCTTTAACTCGGTTCACATCCAGATTTCCAATTACATACGCCCGAATCTTAAACTCAGGAGGACATGTATTATTGAACTATTTATAATCAGAGTTTCTCAGAGCAGAAAAAACTCTGGCAGACAAGCACTACACAGCCAAAATGAATGATCCCGAGATCAAGACAACCCTCCTGTCGCAGGAGGTGAGTGGGATGCAGGGAGGGAGAGAGCTGAGAGGCTGGGTCTGAAGTGAGGATGGAAAACCATTTGCAATGGAAGGGCAGAGGAGCTGAAGGGCTGGGGCTAGGAGCATTTAATTTGAGGAGACGGCCTTTAAAGACAGTGATGGAACGTGGCTTATCCCAGCCACAGCGGCTCTGGCTTTAAAATGAGGTCACCTCTTCACTAATGACCAATGTTTCACAGGCTCACTGTGCCCCTCCACTGAGTAATTCCACATGTCTAGCAGCTTCCAGCCCCTTCCTGACTCCTGGAAAACTCACCTGCTTTTGCCAAAAAGTCCTTCACTACTGCTGGTTTCTTCTCCTCCTTCCTCTCCCTGCCAAGCCACGGAGGACACCCCACCACAGCCTCTGTGCCCACCATTAATCTGCCTGGGCAGCACTATTCCCACCATGGGCACGTGGGAGCCCTGTGTCTGTGGGACTGTACGATCAGCCTGTGTCCCCAGGGGCCTGCAGTGGCACTGCTGGGAGGTTTGTGCTCCACTGCTTCCCACAGGCTTTATGGAGAAAGTCTTTCCTTATTTACCTACTGTGACTGCCTTCAGGTGTTCGTGCGGCTCTTCTGATAATTCCCTGTGAAGACTGCAGCCTTGATACTGGGCCAGACCTGAAAGCTGGCTCTCCTCAGTGCCCAAGGAGCATTGATAGAGAACCCTCCAGTCTGGGCACCAACCAGAAACTCAAAATTTTCCGTAAGTGCTGATAGATGGAAGAAGGGGGCTGGCAGCTAATCCATGGTGGTGGTATCGGAGTTTATTTAAGGGGTTCCTTACTGACAAAAAGCAGGAGCCTGGTAGCATAGTAATTATGCATTGGGCTGTGACCTGTACTCCCATAAAGAGCTACAGTCTCAGACACTCACAGAGGCAGTTCTACCCTGCCCTATAGGTCACTAGAAGTCACCGTCAACTCGATGGCAGTGAGTTTGTTTTTTTACTGAGGTGAAGCCCTGGCTGGTGCCAAGGTCACAACTGAGTTTTCAAGGGTGGAAGGGGCCATTATAGATCTGACAAACAAGGTGACTGGAAGCCAGGACTCTGGACACCCAAGGCCACCACACCAAGTGTGATGTAACAGTGTCATAGCAAGTGGACATGAGCCGGTAGCAAGCAAAAGCATAGCCATGTTCGGCCACACAAAAGCCTGCTCCCCACACCTCCAGCTCATTGAGTCCCAGCTACATGGCAAGGGCTGGTCCAGGTGGTATCCTGAGAGCAACCCATTAGGTCAGTGCCATTAGCCCATTTCACAGATAATGGAACCAAAGCTCAGAGAGGTGAGGTGCCTTGTCCAGGTTCCCACAGTCAGTAGGTGGTACCAGGCTCTCACAGGACCACTCTAAGCCTGCATGATGCCAACATTCACAGTGACGACTCTCCCTCCCTCTTGTCATTGTATTGAAGAACACAAAGTTCCACAATCCATAACCAGAGCTTTGTCAAGAGAAATTGCCTCAGCATGAGGGACATAAATTTTGTTTGTTTTCTTCAAGGGAAGCAGAGAGAAGGACATATGTCCACGTAGGTTCGAACCCCACTCCTGGTACCAAAATGTGTTAAACAGGGTTCTCTAGAGAGATAAAACCAAATTGCTGGTAATTTAATATATTTATTTATAAAGATAATTAGATATATAACACAAGAAATGAACTGTTAAATTATATACAAATAGATATATAATACAAGAAATGAACAGTTAAATTATGAAGTACAAATGGCTCAGTGCAACTCACTCCCATGAGAGAGAGTTGTGAGACACTAGCAGTCCTTCAAGTCTAGTCTACTGCCAGGTCTTCCTCTGTATATAGAGAGAGCTAGGCTATCTCAGCACAGCAGCCAATCACAAGGCGGGTCACCAACTGTCAGCCAGGTCACCAACCGTCAGTCCCCAGCTCCAGAGATGTCTTAAAGGGACCTCAACTTACAGCAACACAGTTCACAGGCTAGGTGTCCCATAGGTAGTGTAGCCTGTAAATTGAGGCACAGAACAAGCAAGGCAGCCACACACTGGTCTGATGATCAAAGAGTGAGAGACAAGAAAGGCAAGGCTCACCGAGTCATTTATCTCTTGCCTTTCAGTTAATCCCACTTGTGTTTATCAGCCAGGCTGGCACAATAAACTATCTCAATGTTGTAGACATAGATTGGCCACTCTGGGAGTGCATGTTTGCTGAAGCAAAGCTGTAGTCTTAAAAAGATGGCCTTGGAAACTATGTTATGCCTTTATTTTTTTAAGCCTTTTCCCCCCACCTGTGGGAGAGATGAGCTAGCATTTCTTGAGACTTCTTTCCATGTCTTCCTAAATACAGAGCTGAACTACATTTCCCAACCTTCTTTGCAGTTAGATGTGACCATATGATGGGTTCTGGACAATGGAATGAGAGCAGCATCATAGATTCAGGTTACTTCTCTGACCCATCAGAAACTGCCGGCCCCTCGCCAATCCTCCATGCTCATGCCCCTTCCATCCTTTCGATATAAATAAGCATCATAATGTAGACTCACAGGTTGAAGATGTCAAGGCCCAAAGGTAAAGGAGCCAGGGTCCCTGAGTCAACATCAAAGAAAGACCACACACCTATCTGGTCTCACCAGAATTAACAATACATCAATAACCAGAAGACCCAGCTGAACGTGAATTTCAGATCAAGGACGAATTATTTTTTAGTATATTATTTGTCCCAAATTGGAGGGACAGAGAACTCCCCAGCTGTCTTCTTGGGCATCCTCAGGGGCACAAGGCAAATTTGAGGCCTACTAAACAGGCAGATCTCATTTTATTGTGCTTCCAAGATGGTGTGTTTTTCACCAATCAGAGTTTGTGGTGCTGCTGTGTCTAGCAAGTCTACCAATGCCATTTATCCAGCAGTGTGCATTTACTGAAAGTCTCTGTGCCACATATTGGGTACTATCACAATATTCCTAACTTACTTATATGGCAAAGGCACAATTAATAGACTGTCCATAGCCACCATGTCAACTATGCACATAGCGACCCTCTATAGGGTTTCCAAGCCTGTAAATCTTTATGGAAGCAGAAAACCTCATCTTTCTCTCAAGGGTGCCTGGTGGGTTTGAACTACTTACCTTGCAGTTAATAAAGAACAGTATAATGTAAACATAGTCTTTTCACACACTGGGAACCCCACCAAAAACATGTAGCTCCACCATCCACCATGGCTCTTGTCACCACAGCCAGAACCAGCCTGCCAGCCCGCCCTGGCTCAGATCCATGGCTATCTTGCCAGCCTGGCCTGGCCCCACCCCACAGCTTGCCTACTGCCATCAGCCCCAGACCCCTTTCCACTGATTCCCACCACTGGCCCACAGCTTCCTATGATCAACCTGCACAGCGTCACCCTCACTGCCTCCAACCACCCCACCTGCATTGCCTGAGAGGGCCACCCAACCTGCCCTCCAAATAGGTAATTCCATCTGTCTGGGGAGAGAGTAA
This sequence comes from Echinops telfairi, assembly GCF_000313985.2. Lineage (NCBI taxonomy): Eukaryota > Metazoa > Chordata > Mammalia > Afrosoricida > Tenrecidae > Echinops > Echinops telfairi. The sequence continues at coordinate 593,937 of NW_022111310.1, read as the reverse complement.
AACCCCTAGCAAGATAAAGAAGCAGCCCGATTCCCCAGTGCAGTTGGCTACAGGTAGTCATTAGAACCATTCTTACTAGCCTATTAGCCTCCCAGAAAGAAAACTCAGGGTTCCCTAAATCTTGAGAAAATGGTCCCAAGCTCCACCAAAATGACACTCAGATAGCAACCCACATCAACAACCTCTACAAGAAAGCAAGAGGAAATGAAATGCAATATCAGAGGAGAACCTGAACCTAACAGTGTTCACAGAAGAAGCAGATATTGATCCGCCATAGAAAGAAATCTTCAGAATGCTGCTTAGGGTCATACAGAATATGAGGGAATCATACAGAAAAAGAATGAAATAATAGAGAAGATAGAGTCCATATACCAGAGGGAAATACAAGAGTTAAAGGATGAAGCAACAGAATCAGGAGCAATATAAGAGACCTCACCAACAGACTAGAAGGAGCAGAGAACCGTATCAGCAATCTCGAAGATAGCTATGCAGATTTTAGCATACAGGAAAGGCAATCAGGCGAGATAATCAAGGAAGTTGAAGAAAACTTGAGAACAATGAGCAATGCTATGAAGAGGAACATTAGAATAATTGGGATACCAGAATAAGACACAACGAAGAAATCAACAGCAAAAATAGTGAGGGAAGAAATTCCTGGAAGAAAACTTTCCCAACTTAATGAATAAGACTCGGACAACTATTCAGGAATCAGAGAGGTCACCAATTAGACTGAATCCTAGAAGAACTCATCAAGGCATATAGTAGTCAAATTATCCAACTTTGAGAAGAAGGAAAAAATTCACAAGAGCAGCTAGTGAGGGGGGAAAAGGCAGTCACCTATAAGAGTACTCAGATAAAAATATGCTCAGACCTATCAGCAGGTATCATGAGGAAGAGGAGAGTGGAGTAGCATCTTTCCAAAGTTGAAAGAAAATAACAACTCAAGAATCCTCTATCCTTCCAAACAATCCATCAAAATGGACAGAGCAATAACAGTTTTCCCAGACAAGGGAAAATTCAGAGAATACGTTAAAAGAAACCCAGCACTACAAAAAAAAACACTTGCCAACTCACTTTGGACAGAGGACAAACATGCACAGAGCACAAATATGAGACCAGCACATAATGCAATGCCATCCAGAAGCCACTACACCAAAAACAACCCTCAAGATAGCATTGGCCCAACGGTGAAAAGAAGGCAAGAATGAATCCCCACAATGTACACAACACACTGATAAAGCGGGAAATAGGAAAATACCTAACACAAAAGGTATGAGATGACAACAAAGAATACACAGATGGATGTAATAACGCTGAACATCAACGGTCTGAATTCACCCATTAAAAGACCAAGGCTAGCAGACGGATTAGAGAGCATAAACTATCAATCTGTTCTCAGCAAGAGTCACATCTTAAGCTTGCAGACAAAAATAGGTGAGAATCAAAGGCTGGTGAAAAGTATACCAAGCAAACAGCAATTTAAAATAAAAAGCAGGGGTTGCAATCCTAATGTCTGATAAAATTGATCTCAAGCTGCACGTCATAACAAGAGATAAGGGTGGGCACTATATAATGCTCAAGGGACAGTAGATCAAGAGCCAATGAGCATAATACATATAGACGCACCCAACCAGAGACCCACGGAATTCATCAATCAAATTCTTTAAAAGAGGAAAAAAGAAATCACAGGTTCAACAATCATGGTAGGTGACCTCAATACACTGCTCTCCGAGAAATATAGATCAATGGGAAATAAGCTCAACAAGGAGACTACAGAACTAAACTCTACAATTAGGCAACTCAACTTGATAGAAATATTTAGAGCTCTCCAACCCAAATGCAAAAAAACAAAAAAAACCCATATTATTTTCAAGTGCACATCGCATATATTCAAAAATAGACCACATGCTGGGACACAGTCAAGCCTGACTAAATTCAAACAGATAGAGGTCACTTAGACGTCCATCTCTGACCACTACGCAATAAAGCTGGAACTCAATAAAAGGAAGATTGAAAAAGGTGGGGGGTGGGGCGTGGGGGCGGAACACTTGAAGGCTGAACAACTTTCTTCTTCAAAATGAGTGGATACTGGCCAAAATTAGAGACAAAATTAAGAAGTTTTAGAAACTAAAGAAAATGAGAACACAATGTACCAAAACTTATGGGATACAGCAAAGGCAGCTATCAAAGGATATTTGATAGCGATAAATGCACATATGAAGAATGAAGAGAGATTTATGTTTGATACTCTATCACAAAACCTCCAGCAATTAGACAGAGTCAACAGAATAAACCCTCTAATAGCAAAAGAAAAGAAATAATAAAAATCAGGGTGGAGATAAACGAGTGGGAAAACAAGAAAACAATGCAAAAAAATCTATGCAGTAAAAAGCTGATTCTTTGAAAGGACCAACTTAATCAACAAATTGTTGGCAAACCTAACCAATGATAGGAAGGAACAGACATCAATAGCCAGGATGAAGAATGAAAGGGGAAATTACAACAGGCCCTACTGAAATTAAAAGGTTAATTACACAGTACTACTAAGATCTGTACTCCAATGAATACAACTTGGAAGACATGAATAAATACTTGGAAAAACAATCTCTCCCCAGATTATCCCATATAGCTGTCAAGAACCTGAACAGATCCATAGAAAAAGAAGACCTAGATAAGGTTTTCCAGGAACTAGCAATTAAAAAACTCCCAGCCCAGACAGCTTCACAGCTGGGGAAATCTATCAAGCATTCAGGGAAGAGCTGACACCAATTCTACACAGGCTCTTCCAGAGCATAGAAAAGGATGGCAAACTCCCAAACTCATTCTATGAAGCCAGTATAACACTGATAGCAAAAGCACACAAGACTAGAGAACTACAGGGAATTATCTCTAATGAACATCGATGCAATAATCCCTAACAAAATTTTGGCCAATAGAATACAAAAGTATATAAAACGAATAATTCATCGTGACCAAGTGGGAATCATACCAGGGATGTAGGGATGGTTCAATATTTGAAAGTCCATTAACATTATCCATCACACTAACAAGAAAAAGGACAGGAACCACATGATGATATCAGTAGACATAGAAAAGGCATTTGACAACATTCAACACCCATTCCTAATTAAGACACTCAAGAAGATAGGACTGCAAGGAAATCAGTTGAGTATAATACAAGCTATAGATGTAAAACCAACAGCCAGGGCTATAATCAGTGGAGAAAAGAAGTACCCAATCCCACTGAAAAAGGGACCAAACAAGGATGCCCTTTGTCCCCACTTTTATTCATCTGGGCAAAGAAGAAGTGAAACTACGTTATTTGTAGAAGATATTATTTTATATATTGAAGACCCCAAAAGCTCTACAATAGGAGTGCTGGAAGTGATAGAGGAATAGGGTAGTGTGGCAGGATACTAGGTCAACACACAGAAGTCAATTGGATTGCTATATTCATCTTGTAAGATTACAGAAAATGAGATTAAGTAGATAGTACCCTTTACAGCAGCCAAGGATAAATTGAGATATCTAGGGATATACCAAACAATATATATATAAACCCAAATGATATATACGTATATATACAAGGAAAGCTACAGAACATTATTACAAGAAACCAAAAGTGACCTTCACAAATGGAAAAATGCTTGTGGGATTGGAATACTCGATATTGTAAAGATGTCAATTCTACCCCAGGCACTAAATAAGTTCAATGCAATCCCAATACTAATCCAGCATCTTTTCTCAAAGAAATAGAAAAAATGACTACCAACTTCATATGGAAAGGGAAGAAGCCCAGAATTAGCAAAGAATTCCTTAAGAAGAAAAATTAAGTCAGAGGGCTTGCATTACCTGACTTTAAAACCTGTTATAGAGCCACAGTTGTCAAGACAGCATGGTACGGGAACAATGACAGATACATGGACCAATGGATAACATCAGAAAACCCAGAAATGAAATCAGCAGCATACAGACAACTGGTCTTTGATCAGGAACCCCAAAGCATCAAATGGAAAGTGAATATTTACTTTAACAAGTGGCGCTGGTAAAACTGGATATCTACCTGCAGGAAAACGATGCCCCATACACAAGAACAGATTTAAGGTGGATCACAGACCTCGAGGTAAAACCCCAAATATTAAGATCATCAGCAAGAGAATTGGGACAAATCTAAGACCCTTGGTGCAAGGAATACACGGGCTACCAGAAATAAGGAAGGATATACACACAGAGGAAGCTAAAATAGACAAGTGGGACATACTAAGATAAAACACCTGTGTACATCAAAATATTTCATCAAGAGAGGAATAAGAGAGCCCACAGTGTGGGAAAAGATTCAGCAATGACATATTGTGGGGAAAGCCAGCCCCCCACAACTAATCATGGGTTTGATAAGCACAATTGTACAGTTAAAATATATATACAGATTATAGTAAAGTCATGGAGAATAAGAGAGATAGGAGAGAGAGTAAAATAAAGGAGTCAGGCATATTTCATAGTAGCATGCTCACCTCTGAACCGCCATGATCTCATCAGCCAGGTCCGTGCACAGCTGAGGGAGGAGAGGGGAGAAGAGAGAGAGAGCAAGAGCAATTTATCTCTAACCAAGGCTTCTATATCTTTTGGGGGGGGGTGCAAGCCCCCTGATTACAGGTAAAGACATAAGTCACAGGAAGGGGGTGTACTATAGGTAATTCAATAATGGGAGGGGAAGATCTAGGGGTATACATGCAGTAGGAATGGGAGGGATTAGGGATGACATATGACAAGATGGGTGGATACTAGATTCAGGATGGCAGCCTAACTTTGGATGTCACTGAGCAGGTTTGACCACTTCTCTGGCTCTCCATGGAAACAATTACTATCCTTCTCAGTAGGGTGTGAGCCCCACCTAAGGTGGACCAGACAGTAGTCTGATTGCTCTGGATGGCTGATGCCTTCAGGGAGAATAACTTGACAATCATTTACCATCAGTTGCAAGCAGTGCCCTAGGACTGACATATATTTGGGAGAGACGAGCTGGGGAATGGTCTTTTGATAGCCTACAACCTATCAGACAAAGGGCTTATCATTAAAATCTACAAAACTCTGCAAGCCTACAATAAGAAAAAAGCTGCCCAATGAAGAGGTGGGCAAAAGACCTGAACAGAGAATTCACAACAGTGGACACCCAAATGGCCAGTAAACATGTGAGAAAATGTTCCTGGTCATTAGTCATCCAGGAAATCAAAATGACAACAACTATGAGATACCACCTAACACCCTCAAAGATAGCCAATTCAAAAAAACAGAAAGTAGCAAATGTTGGAGGGGGTGTGATGAAATAGGAACTCTCATCCACTACTGGTGGTCTTATAGACATACAGCCACTGTGGAAAGTGATTTGGTGATAGCTAAAACAGATGGAAATCGAGTTACCTTACAACCCAACAATCCCCCTACTGGGCATGTACCCAGAAGAAGTAAGAAATAGACCGCGGCCAGACATCTGTACTCCGATCTTCACCGTGGCACAGTTCGCAATCACGAAGAATTGGAAACAGCCAAAATTTCCATCAATAGATTAATGGGTTAAAAGCTCTGGTATGTACATACAGTGGAGTATTACGCATCCCTAAAAAGCAGTGATGAAAACATGAATCTGATTGTCTCATGGAAAGAGTTGGAAGATATTATGCTGAGTGAAGCTAGCCAAGCACAAAAGGACAAGTACAACATGAGTCCACTGAGCTAAGTTCAAACAGCACAATGGACACAGAGGAAAATGCACATAACGCACAGTTCCCAGGCTAAGGACTAGGTACTCTGGCAGGGGTCAGACCAAACCCAAGGATGCATATGGCATCAAAAATAAAAAGAAGAAATTAAAAGATGCAGATAGCACCAGTGCTGAAAGACATTTTCTCCTCTCTCATGCCTTTAAGGCCCACAGAAGAAGGAGGGGGGGGGGGAAAGATGGCATTGGTGGAGCAGGGCACTAACCCACCCCTGGGGAGGGTATTGTTTATGTCTCCACAGGAAAGGGAGAGAGAGAGAGAGCAGACCTCCTTCCAGTGCACCAATCCTTGAGGGCGATGTACCTGGGCGGAGCAGCTAGTTCACCAAGAGGACTGCAGGGCCAGCCTCAGCTCTAGATATGATGTCCCCTCCCTAGATCACAGTGCTACAGAGGACAGCACTGAAGATACAACAGTGTGGGAGTGAAGCCAGTCTGACCTGCCAACCTAGAGGGAAACCAAGAGGGGAGAGCAACAGACCAGCAATGGAGCAAAGCCACGAAATCCCTGAGGAATCCCGAAAGTCGACTTCTGACTCAGGGCACAGCCCTTGGCACCTCATCTGAACTGGTTGGGGGATACTCACATTTAGACTTGGAACTATTTATGTGGGCTCTCTCTCTCGCTCTCTCTCTGATGTATATCTATATAAGAAAGCCAAGATAAGCAATCCCAAGGAGACAGCAACAGGACCCACATATCCAGGGGGGCATGGGAGAGGAAGAGGCAGGGGGAGGGGATTGGTGACCCAATAACATCAGGGCCAGGAGAATAGGAAGGGATCTAAAATCAATGGTGAGGAGGGTGTAGTGTTCCTGGTTGTATCTGATCAATTGGAATGTATCCAAGAGGAATTACCGAGATGCAAATGATGTGTGAACATGATAGTGGGGCAGGAGGAAAGAAATAAAGAACAAGGAAGTTAAAATTATATATAAATAGGTTAAAATATGTACATATGTAAATATACAAAGAGATATATACATAAGCAATGAGTGTGTTGGTCTAGGTACTTTAGAGAAACAAATCCACAGAAACTCATATGTATAAGAGAGAATTTCATATAAAGGGTAAGTGCACATCAAGAAAACATCCCAACCCAGTGCTGCCCAAGCCCACAAGTCCAACATTAATCTATATGTCCAACACCAATCCACAAATTCCTCCTCCATCTCACAAAACACACGCAATGATGCCAACTGCAGGAGGAAAGCTGAGTCAGTGAATGTATAAGCATCTCAGCGCTGGCAGGGATCTCCACACGGCTGCTCCAGCACCCAGGGCTGCATTGGGGTAGGTCCATGTGGCTTCTCCTCAGGGATGTCTTGCAGGAAGTGAGCCTTGCAAGCTGAAACAGGAACTGGTTAAGGCAGCTGCACCCTGGTCTGACCATCAGAGAGCAAAAGACCCGAGAACTAGAAAGGTGAGGCTCACTGAGCCATTTATCCCTCTGCCCTTCAATTAACCCCACATGTGTTTATTGGTCAGGTTGGCACAATATACTAATTCAATGAGGAAGCAGATGGACTTTGGACCTCTATTTAAATCTTACCTCAGTACAAGAATAGTTAGTTCTAATAATGTGACCGTGTATAATACCTTCCTGACACAATCGCTGAAGACAAAATGGGTGCATAAGAAAATGTGAAGTAAGCTGATGGTTCCCAGCTATTAAAATATATAGCATCTGGGATCTTAAAGGCTTGATGTTAAACAAGTGGCCATCTAGCAGGGAAGCAACAAAGCCCACATGGAAGAAGCACATCAACCTGTGTGATCAGGAGGTGTTGATGGGAATAGGTATCAGAAGTTCAAAATGAAACAATCAAATAATGTGAAGGAGCATAGATATAGTGGAGACCCAAAACCTACCTGTAAGATAATTGGACAGTCCCTCACAGAAGGGCCACACAGAAGGGATGATATATCCAAGGTACAGTACAGCACTGATAAAACACCTAACTATATTCTAGTTCTTTAATATTTCCTCCCCCCATTATTATGGCCTTAGTTTTACCTCACTAATTTTGCTAGACCTGCGTATGTTCATTTGTATAATTGAGATTGTTTGATGCATGAAATCCAAGGTAGATAAACCCTCAGAAACAGTAATGGGAGTAATGATTCCCTGAGGGTATGGGAAGAGAGTGGGGAAAGGGGGAACTGATAGCAATGATGACTGTATAGCCCCATTTGAAGGGAAGGAACAACAGAATTGTAGGTGAATGGATACATTGGATGGTGTAAGACACAGAAGCAATAATAATAATATATAATATATTAAGGGTTCATGGGTGGTAGGGTGTGGAAGGGAGGGGATAAAGGGGAGCTGATATCAAAGAGCTCAAGAATAAATGAAATGTGTATCAACAATGAAACATATAACTTTCCTCTAGTTCTTAAATGCTTCCTTCACAACCCCCTTTCCCCATTATCATGATCCCAATTCTACCTTACAAGTCTGGCTAGACCAGAAGATGTACACTGGTACAGATAGGAGCTGGAAACAAAGGGAATCCAGGATAGATGATCCCTTCAGGACCAGTGGTGAGAGTGGCGATACCGGGTGGGTGGAGGGAAGGTGGGGTGGAAAGGGGGAACCGATCACAAGGATCTACATATAACCTCCTCCCTGGGGGATAGACAATAGAAAAGTGGGTGAAGGGAGACGTCAGACAGTGTAAGACATAATAAAATAATAATAATTTATAAATTATCAAGGGTTCATGAGGGAGGGGGAATGAGGAGCTGATACCAAGGGCTCAAGGAGAAAGCAAATGTTTTGAGAATGAGGGCAACAAATGTACAAATGTGTTTGACACAATGTATGGATGTATAGATTGTGATAAGCATTGTAAGAGCCCCCAATAAGATTATTTAAAAATAAATAAAATATTTTCAATGAAGAAAATGTTTTGGTGGAAGCAATTGTACAACTGTGCTTGATCTAATGGAACTATGCATTGTTATCATATCTGTAAGAGCTCCTAATAAAATTATTTTTTTTTAAAAGGTGTGTAGCTCACTTTATTGAGATGTGTTTTCTTACAGAGGTCTAAAACAGACCAGCAATATCTCTGAGGTTTGGTTGTGTTAAAATATGTCATTGTTTTTCTGAAATTGAAACTTAACTAGGCTTCCTGTGTTTTATTTGGCAACCTCACACCTATCCAACATCTATTGGGTAATTGACAAGGGTAAGGCGTAAATGTCCGCTGCGTTTGAGCCAAGGTCTACTTGGGGGTGTTAGTTCTAGCAGCAAGCATTGCCTTTCCTGATGCACTTCTGGTCTCTAAACAAGCTGGGCAGAAGAGCTCGGTCTAGAGGGACCCACATTTCTATAGGTGGACATCTTACCTGCTTGTCTGGATTGTTCTAGTTCAGTCAAGCTTGGGGATGGGGAGCGGGGTGCAGAGTGGGGGGCAGGGCGGGGGGTTACCTCTCTCCTTCCCAGAGGCATATTTGGAGAAAGAGAGAACCAATTCCGTTCCTGCCCACTTCCTTGTCCAGGGGATCTCCACTTAGGGCCATTAATCATTCCAAGGTCCAAATGTTGGCGATCCCTAAAGCCAAATAGTTTGTGGGTAAAAGGGGTACGGGAAGGCTTTGGGGGAAAGGAGCAACAACATTGAGCCGTTCTCAGGAGCATGGCAACGGCCTTGATACGTACCACAGAAAAGTGCCAAGATGGGCTGGATCCGACGCTATGGGCAGCTCAGAGTGTCCGGTGGACAGAATCCTGTAATCCAGTTCTGGGGTCCAGAACCTCGTAATCAGGCGACGTGGCCCAGAGAAAAGAACCAAGGCTTTGGAGCTGCATCAACATGAGTTCAAGTCTTGTCTTGGCTGCTTGTGAGCTATGTGAGCTATGTGGCTGTGAGCACCATTTCCATCTTTATAGCACGGGAGAACACCAAGCAGTGGTTGTAAATTACCCAAGATAACATAAAGCCTCTAGTTCATCATTCTGAAAAGAAGAAAAAGAAAGCTACTGCCATCGAGTTGATTCCAACCCATTGTGGTCTCTATACAGGATTTCTGAGGCTGTAAATCTTTGCGGGAGTAGACAGCCTCATTTTTCTCCCAAGGAGCAGCTGGTGGGTTTGAACCACAAACCTTTCCATGATCAGTCCAACACTTACCGGACAGTACCACCAGGGATCCTTAACTGGAGCATGGTCAGCAATACCTCCTCCCCTGAGGGGTTGCAGCTGGGAAGGAGCGTTTAAAGGGAGTCCTCTTTCTTTAACACTCCTCAGTTTCCATTCGTGCATACCTCCCCTACTCCCGCCATCCCCAGTTACTTCCTTGGGCCATGGCCCAGAGGTCATACACCCAGAGTCGGCGTGAAGATGACAGGTTCTGATGCCTCCGTCTTTCCTTCCAGCCAAGGACCAGACCCATCACCATAGAAACCAGCTTCTCAGGAGAAGCTGGGCTCCCAGCCAGCCTCGATGTGGATAATATTAAAGCCTTGACTCTGATTAGCAGAATGGCCCTTCGTGGCTGGCCTGGGAACCCGATGACCGCTGGGAGTGGCGTTTCGGAAGGGCCCCCAGCTTGTGAGCCTCAGCCCCGGGGGACCGCAGGTGAGGCCGGAGCCTGGAGCCCAGATGCTCATCTCCAGCTCGCTCATCACTCACCTGCTACTGGGAACGCTCCCCTTGGCTCCCGCAGAGCCGTTACCGTCCGTCATGTTGATCTGCATTTAGGGGCGGTGAGGATGTGCATGCTCCCATCTGTCTTTGCTCATGAAGCAATGGCCCAAAAAATGGTAATGGTGCCTCTGACGCAGAGGCATTACTGCCTCCATTCTTCACGTATCAGGGTTGCCAGAGGCCGCCACGATGAGCAGTCTTTACATTTGCATTCCAGATAAACAACCAATCATTTTTTAGTATAAGGGTGCCCCAAAGCAGCCCGGGACATACTGATAGCAGCCATTATTCCTTGTTGATCTGAAACTCGCACATAACTGGGCATCTTGGCTTTTGTCTGGCAACTCACACATTCTCCTGGTGCACCTGGGTCAGGTTCAGCTAGAGGGTCTTCACAGTCAGGCATGAAGGTTGGGGCATCAGGCATGCCCCCCCGCCCCCCCTACACACACATGCTAGATTCCATCCTGCCTTTCTCTGACTCTGCACACGCCCTGCCCTGCAGCTGCAAAGCTTCCCACCACCCACCTGTGGGCCTTTGCCCCCTCCGTTCCCTCTGCCTGGACTATTTGCTCCTCTGTGGACCATCTACCTCCCTGTTCCTTCAAAGCTCACTTCCCAGGCTGCCATCTCTAGAACAGGCCACGAATGGACTCCTCTTTCTTCTGTCTTCCACTGCCCAGGGCCTGCCAAGAACCGCTTTCACCAGCCAGCTGCTCTGGCCGGGCCCTGTGGTTGACGGAGGTGAACCTGGTCCCAGACACTGCCCTTAACAGCCCCCAATTAGTGGGGCAGACAAAAGCGACAGAAGAGAAGAGGGGTCTCTGGAGGAGGCAGATTAAGGCAACACCCTCCACAACCCCACTGGGCGGGGAAACTCTGTGGGGGTATTGGGGGACAACAGAGGGAGGGAAACCTATGTGTGATGGCATGATAAAACCCCGAAATTGACTGAGAATTAAAAGAAGCCCCCCAGACTGATGACTCAACATCAGACAGGACAGGGGGAGTCAAGTGTCGCCGTGTGCACCTGCCTGCAGCCAGGAGACTCCACCCCAACAAGACGCTCACCCTCACAGCAAACTGCAGGTGAACCATGGGGAAGGACACCCAATGGTGGCTTTCTCGGCAGGACCTTCTGAATTACCACCAACCCTTCCCTAGCTGGCCTGGCTACAGTCCCCAGGGGATGAGACCCGTCAACCTGCCTCCACTGGTGCAGGTGTGATGATCCCCTCAGGCCCAGGAGCCAGTTTTACAGAGGGGTGTAATCCAGGCTCCGCCTCCTTCTGAGTGGATTCTCACTCTCACCACCCACCCGCCACCCTAACAAACCCAAGTCTCCTTAGAAGCAGCGGAAAGTCTGGGCAGGAGGAGCAGAGGACTGCATGTGAATGTGACCTTCATGCCCAATTCAGAGATGTGTTCCTTCCAGGGTCTGCTCCCTTGTTTAATTTCTTTTCCAGCTCAAAACAGATGGCTCAAGGTACACCCTACACTACCCCTGCCCATTCACATAACAAAGGCAGCCTGGCGCCAAGTGAGGCTAGAACCCACTGCCATCCAGTCCACCCTGACACTGATCGACCCTGTAAACGTATAAGGATTCAGATGGCCACATCTTTCTCCCACCGAGGACTGGTGGGTTCGACCCCTGACCTGTTATGGTTAGCAGCTGAGTGCTTTAACCAATGCACAACTAGGGCTACTTTGCACATACACGCACGCGCACACACACACACATTCACTGCCACTGAGTCCATTTTGACTCATGGCCATCCTAAGCAGCTCTTGGTATAGTGGGTTACTTGTTGGGCTGCTAACCACAAAGTCAGCAGCTCAAATCCCCCAGTCGCTTTGCAGGAGAGTTGTGGCAGTCCGCTCCAATAAAGATGTACAGCCCTTCAAGCCTTTAAGTCCCCAGACACTGTATCTTTTGAGAGCCGGGCACCATCAGCTTTCTTCACATTTGCTTATGCACCCATTTTGTCTTCAGCAATCGTGTTATGAAGGTGAGCCTCATAGAACGCCAGTTTAATAGACCAAAGTGTTCTTGCATTGAGGGAGTGCTTGAGTGGAGGCCCAATGTCCATCTACTGCCTTAATATTAAACCTGTAAATATATGCACATAGATTTCCCCATCATCATATTTAAATATGTTTACATATGCACATGTCTGTATTTAGACCTGTGGGGTCTTAAAGGATTGAAGATAAACAAGCGGCCATCTAGCTCAGAAGCAACAAAGCCTACATGAAAGAAGCACACCAGCCTGTGTGATCATGAGGTGTCAAAGGGATCAGATATCAAGCATCAAAGATCCCAAACAAGACAAACAAACAAACAAATCTTATCAATGGGAATGAGGGGGAGGACAGAGTTAATTGGACACCCCCTGTCAGAAGGGCCACAAGGAAGAGATGAACCAGTCAGGGTGCAGTATAGCACCAACTAAACACTCAACCTTCCTCTAGTTCTTTAATGCTTCCTCCTACCCCCACCCCCACTCCACTATCATGACCCCAGTTCTACCTTACAAATCTGGCTAGGCCAGAACATGTACACTGGTACAGATTAGAACTCGCAACACAGGGAATCCAGGACAGATAAACTCCTCAGGACCAATAAGGGGAGTAGCGATACTAGGAGGGTGAGGGAAGGGGCAGGAGAGTAAGGGGGAACTGATCACAATAATCAACATATAACCCCCTCCCAGGGGGACAGACAGCAGAAACATGGGTGAAGGGAGACAGTGGTTGGTGTAAGACATGAAAAAAAATTATAAATTATCAAGGGTTCATGGGAGAGGGAGGGAGGAAAAAAATGAGGAGCTGATACCAAGGGCTCAAGTAGAAAGAAAATGTTTTAGAAAAGATGATGGCACCATATGTACAGATGTGTTTGACACAAAGGACATATGTATGGATTGTGATAAGAGCTGTAAAAGCCCCAATAAAATAAAATTTTTTAAAAAATTAAAAGCTTCCCCTAGGTCACGCAGCTGGACAGTGGTGGGGTTGTGACTTGAACCCAGGTCTGTCTCCCCTGAGACTCTGGGGAGCCAGGTCATCAGTGAGTGAGGAAGAAGGGGGCTGGGAAAGAGACAGAGTCAGACAACCTCTGTCAGCTGTCTGTTCCAAAAATGGCAAAATAAACAGGCATCCTTTTTGCCAAGGCAACCTGTGATGGCGGTGTTCTATCAGACAAGGAGACGGACGGCTCAGGTGAGGGGGAGAGACCACACTGTCCAAGGTGGGTGGAGTACAGGTGCAGGCCGGCCTGTGAGGAAAACTGACTCCCCAGCACCTGGCTGGGTGCTCCAGCACCCTCTGAATCTGGGCAGCCTTTTCTGCGCCTACTGTTGCAGGGAGGGGCAGAGATGCAGCCAAGAGGGTGCTGTGAGACGGGGCTCTAGTCCAGCTGCCTGTCCCTGCAGTCAACCTTGGCGAGCCTTGTCTCCTCACCCATGAAGTGGGTACAATAGTTGAGGTAGTTCATTTATTATGCCAACTTGGCCAATAAACACATGAGGGGTTAATTGAAGGACAAAGATAAATGGTTCGGTGAGCCTCACCGTTCTAGTTCTCAGGTCTCTTGCTTTCTGATGGTCGTACCAGGTTGCAGCTGCTTTAGCCAGTTCCCTGCTTTAGCTGGCAAGGCTCACTTCCCAAGACATCCCTGAGGAGAAGCCACATGGGCCTACCCTGATGCAGCCCTGGGTGCTGGAGCAGCCGTGTGGAGACCCCTGCCAGCGCTGAGATGCTTACACATTCACTGACTCGGCTTCCCTCCTGCAGTCGGCATCATGGTGTGTGTTTTGTGAGATGGAGGAGGAATTTGTGGATTGGTGTTGGACATATGAGTTAATGTTGAACTTGTGGGCTTGGGCAGCACTAGGTTGGGATGTTTTCTTGATGTGCACTTAACCTTGATATAAAACTCTCTTATACATGAGTTCCTGTGGATTTGTTTCTCTAAAGTACCCAGACTATCGCAGTAGTGCACCGCCAGTCAGCAGGCCGACCTGCAGGGCTCTGCAAAGAGAAAAAGGAGGGAACTTAACTGGGAGGCTTGGGTTGAGACAGTCTCTAGACGCCCAGGCCACAGGAGCTGGCCAAGTACCACCATCTCCCTGTCCACTGCTCACTGTCCTGCCAGCTCTTGTAATGTGACGCCCCTAACTGGGCCCTCGTGCCCACAGCAAACTCAGCTCACATCAGAACAAACAAACGAAGAAAAATACAACCCTCACTGCTGGGGAGTCAATGCTGACTCACAAGGACCCTCCAGGACAGAGTAGAGCTGAGCCCGCGGGTTTCTGAGACCACAGCTCTTCTACTGAAGTGGAAAGCCCCGTCTTTCTCCTGTGGAGCAGCTGGTGATTTCTAATTGCTGACCTGAGGGTTACCAGCCCAATGCATAACCATTATGCCACCAGGGCTCCACCAGCTCACACCAGCTGGACCCATTTGCCGTGGGCTGGTGGGTTCCCTTGTAAGCAGATCATTCCCCCTCCATTTTCCCTGCCTTGCTAGGAGGGATTGCTTTTTTGACTTTCGAGTGTACTTACATAGCGACCCCCTTCTGGGAGGAAAAGAAAGCAGCCGAGCTCAGTCTATCCATTCTGGGCCAGAAACTCCAGCATCCATCGTGCAAAGGGGAAATGGAGCTGGAAAAAGCCAATTGGTGAGGGGCCCTGGGGCATAGATATGGGGTGGTCCTACTCTGCTAGAACCACGCCCAGCAATGCACCCACAAGCGGCCAAACCTCCTCAGGAAGATGAACTGTCTCACCCTCCTGCCAGCTAGACCCGCTTCTCCAGAGGCAACTTCCTAAGAAACCCTCC
>NW_022111310.1:573272-578551 GCF_000313985.2 Echinops telfairi | reverse complement strand
CTGGCACTGGGGACAAGAAGAACAAGATCCCACAACTTCTAGAAACAGCACAGTAGGCTGTGCAGTGAATGGAGCCCTGGTCAGGAGTCCAAAGATCCAGCTGTGAACTTAGGAGACCCAACCTCTGCGCATCGTTTTCCCACCCACGCGACGGAGCTGCTGCTGGACCGCCCTTGTTGTTTGCGGCGTTCTGACTCCGAGTGCCCCTGTGTGGCAGCACAGAACTGCCCCAGAGGGTTTCTAGGCTGAGAAACCCTAGCTGCTTCTTGGGAGAAAGATGAGGCTGTCTGCTCCCGCAAAGATTTCCAATCTTTGAAACCCTAAGGAGCAATCCCCCTGTGTCTTTTAGGGGGGACCGTGAGCTATCGTCACCTCGATGGCAGTAAAGGGTCTTTCCGGGGGCAGATCACCAGGTCATACTCCCATGGAACTGCTGGGGGAGGGGGATGGTCTCAAAGGCCACCCTTTCTGTTGACAGCTATGTGCTGAACCATGGTGCCAGCGGGGCTCCTTTGGGAAAAGGCCAACTGACGTGGCAGCCGCCCTCCATGAGGTGGACGCCAGCATGCCAGCGACCATGCAGATGGGGTGGGAGCAGCAATATTTTATTCTGTTCCCCCTGAAAATTTGCCACAAGCTGGAGCTGACACAACACCAGCCAACGTGACAGTATGTGCTGCCTGCCGCCCCACTTCCACCTCCCCCACCAGAACACCCAGGACTCTCTAGATGGCTTCGCAGCCTGCAGGATGGGGCTGAGGGAGCCCCTCCTCACCGGGCCAGGGTCTCCCCCTGGCCTTCCCCCTCTTTCCACACTCTCAAGAGAGCGGTTTTCTTACTCTGTCCCCAGAACACCATCCTGCTATATAAGGCATTGGATTCAAGAGACTTCAGGCTGAAGGTCTTTGGAAACATGTATGCCCCCAAAGAGGGATGCCCCAGGCTTGCCTTCTCCTTCCACGGACCCTCAATTGCTAGTCTACCCTGTCCCCCCACCCTATGCCCAACCCCCCACCTCTCTTCTCTCTCATGGGAGATCTGAGGTCAGATTTGTCCAAGATTCCTGGGCTACTGCAAAGCTCGGCCCAAGAGAAGCCCAGAGCCTTCCTCAAATCTTCTCCAAGGGACACCCAGCTCCCTGCCAAGGAGCTGGGAGAACAAGGTGATGTTCCCAGGGGCCGCCACTTACAGACAACCCTGAACAGCGACAAGAGCAGGGCATTGACCTTCATAGGAATCCCTCGTTGTAACATTTCAGCCCCGGCCTGCGACAGGCTCCGCTGCCTCCTGGACATAAATTACTTGTTCATTATCAGGCCCCGATACGGCAAGGATGTCGGCAGCTTGATTGTGTCCGTGTCCCATGGCAGGCATTTGCATTCCGGGCTGCGCTGTCCATGGGCCTGTTTTACACGGAAGGGGCCGCGGTCTTTGTCACCGGGCAGGCTTAGGCTTCGAGGCAGCTATCAGCTTCACGCTTCACACAAACAGCCCAAGAATCGTGGGTGCTCGGTGGCGGGGAAGGGGGGAGGGCTGGAAGGGGGCGCACAAGATGGGATGGAAATTCAGCACCAATTTCAAGCCACAGAGAGATTGACTTAATAGAAAGAGCTACCACTGATTGAGCCCTTATGGATTAAACTGTGTCCCAACTCCAACTGGCTAAATCCTTAAAGGAAAACCTCGTGGGCTCCAACAGTGAGGTCACAGGGAGGTCAACGATGGTGCTGGGACAAGGGCTGCTTGGAGCCAGGGATGCTGGTGTCCTCGGGTTCTTTCTTTCCGTGCCTCCGACCACTCTCTCCAGGTGATCTTTTTCTGATGGGTCCCTAAGGTGGGAACCCTGTCTGCCGGGCACTTCAGCCTTACCTCTTGCAACTTTACAATGGACAGGAAAGGGCCTTTCTTTGTCCAGTGAGAGTGTAACATCTCAAGGATGGGTCTGACTGGCTTTTCTTGGTCGCCAGGAAGTGCAGTGCTGTGACCCGCAGCCCGAGAGCCACAGGCATAGTTAGACAAAGGAGGTATGTTTGTCCAGGCAGAAATCAAGATTCACTCAAACATGACATATAGTACTCATTATGCCTATCCTCCAACCTAGGAAATAGGATATATGTATGTACCCGTTGCTGCACACACACACACACACCAAGGGTCATCAAAAAGTTCATGGGAAAAATGGAATTAGGTGGTAATGGAATCTTCCCATGACTTTTTGAAATCCCCTTGTATATACTGAGACTCAGAAACATTGGATTATTTATCCAGTGTTAGAAAATGGAAGCGTGATTAAAATCCAGGACAGATGACCCCGCCTGATACTTGCCCTCATGAAGAGGTCCCCTGAAGATATGGGTGCTGTAACAAAGGGTGGTGAAGAAACTAGATGGTGCCCGCCTTTCAGAAAGAACAGCATCTGGGGTCTTAAAAGGCTTGTCTTAAAACAAGCAGTCATCTAAGTGAGGTGTCAACTAAATACACAAGGATGAAACACACCAGCCTGGGTGATTCAAGGAGTGCAAATAAGAAAATCCACATCTGAAGGAGGGACTGGTACCAGATCTTACATTGTAAACACCTGGTTTGCAGAAGGTTATAGATGACAGTGGGAGGCCAAAATCCATTTCCAGAGTCCACACATGTATTAAATCTCCAGTGAACGCCTTATGCCCATAATCAAGGGATGGCATAGCCTTGCTATCAGACAGGGAGCATTATAAAGCAGATCACGGCAGATGTAGTTATATATTGTACATACTGAGACTCAGAAAGATTGAATTATTTATCCAGTGTTACCCATCCAGGAAATGGAAGAGTGATTCAAATCCAGGACAGATGACTCCATTAAAATGTAAATAACTTATCATTGGATCTGTCTTTTGACCTACATTAAATTTGTTCTACTTTTCAATATTTTCTGCTTTCTTTTTTATTGAGAATTTTCTCTGCTTTACTTTGTTATTGTTGTTAGTTTTTTGTTTTTGTTTTGTTTTGGTGTGTGTGTGTGTCTGTATATTAAATCCAGCATAGGTAAATCTATCAAGACGGTAACTGGATTAATGGTTTCTTGGGGATATGGCAAGGAAGGTTGGGGGAAACTCAGAGCTAATAATGATAACTAAAAGAAAGAATAAAATGTTGTAAAATTGGTTGTGGTGATGATTGTACAACCCATCTTAATATGATTGAACTACAGAGGTGTATGCTACATGAATTATATG
The DNA here is from genome assembly GCF_000313985.2 of Echinops telfairi. NCBI lineage: Eukaryota > Metazoa > Chordata > Mammalia > Afrosoricida > Tenrecidae > Echinops > Echinops telfairi. The sequence goes on along the minus strand of NW_022111310.1, from coordinate 575,330 downwards.
CCAAGAACGCTTTTTTAAAATATTATTCATTTAAAAGAAAAGAATAATAAAAATAAAATCCAGGTCAGTTGGGCCCCGAGGTACATGTTTTTTATCCCCACAGGAGAAACACTAGCCTGGCCAGTTGGAAGATGGTTCAACCTTTCAGTCTGGGTCCAGCTGAAGGCTCTGAGGAGGTTGGGTTCCTGGTCTAGAAGTTAAGATGCAGGACATGACCTCTCTGAGCAGGAGCAGTGCTCTCTCATCCTGTGGACGGTTTGGTGGTCTCTGGACTGGACCTGTCCTGCGTGACCCAGAGGGGCTTGTAAGAGCAGAGATCAGATCAGAAGAGAGGTTAAGGCCAGTCACCCAGGTGAGCATGCAGGTGTGTTTCTGGGCCCCTCCAAGCTCCAGGAGCTTCCAGCCGCCATTGCCCAGAACTTTTCCCACGAGCTCTCCTGCCTGTGGGGTTTTAAGAGCCAAACGAAAGGTCTTCCCAAGAGTTGACCCAGGAATCAGGAAAGCCAACCCTATCAGGACCATTCCACCTGCCCAGAGAGAAAAATGCTACTTTACCGGCCTGCCGTACCCCAAACCTTCACAGTCGCCTTCAGCCAACAAGAGGTTGAAAGAGCAAAGGTCGGAACCCCTTTGGAGCTTTGGCCGCTGGCTCCATGGAAACCATCTCTCCCCCAACCTGGTCATTTCCTGTGTCCTGGGGTTAGCACTTTACTCAACCCCGGAGTGGGCCGACCCCTTCATTTCATAGAGGAGCCAATGAAGAGGTGGAGAGGACAGGGCTTTCCGAGGACGCACAGGTGGTAAATGATTATACTCTGCTCGTGACCATCAAAAGTTCCTCTTTCCCAGCCAACGTGGCAATCATGGATTGAGTACATCAGGGTAATGCATTCGGTATCTTCATGGGGACAATTACATCTTTTAAACCAAGAGAGACAAATGTGCTTTACACAATTGATGTATGTATGGATTGTGATAAGAGTCGTATGAGCCCCTAATAAAATGATTTTTTTTTAAAGGGAAAAAAATAAATGAAGCAAGAGAGAAGAGCCATGGGGCAGGGGAAGCCCCATGTAAAAACCATTGTTATGTGGAAGATCCCACAAAATGAGTGGGTCCACAGAGAGGCCCTTGGGAATGCAGATGGACTCCCCTGGGGAGGAAAGTCTGGGCCAGACCCCACCAGCATTTGGGCCAGGAGGGCCTTCAAGTTCCCTGAAGCAGCCCTGTTTGTGTGCAGATGGGGACCCTGGGGCAGACAGGGGCACGAGGCTGGTAAGGGTGTTCTCAGTGAGGACCTGAATGTAGTCCTCCCACCCACACCCATACCCTCAGCTTTTCTGGAACCCCCTTCCGGGTGCCTTCCTTCCAAAATGAACAGCACCCTCGTTAGAGTTCATCTGAAGCAGCCTGGGGTTCCTGGCCAGCCCTAGACTGGTATTCAGTGTCTCATCCCCTCTGCCAGCTGGCAAGCTCCTGGAGGGCAAGCCCTGGCTGAGGCTAATCTGCTTTTCCCGCAGTGGAGACAGCAGTTGGTTAATAAGGACCTGCATACCTGGAGCACCTCTGAGCTGAGCTGCCCACCCTCCAGAATCTAGGAAGCTTCCTCTCGGGAGTGAGGGCCCCTCTGGACCCTGACTGTAGGACAGACTGATGAGATAGAGAACCCCATTGTTAAGGGCTGAATTGTGTGCCCCACCCAGAGAAGACATGTATGCTGAAGTCTTAACCCCTGGCACCTGTGGGCATGACCTTGTGTAGATTAGGGTCTGAGATAGTTAAGGTTTATTGTGCCAACCTGGTGTCTAAACACATGTGGGGTTAATTGAAGGGCAGAGAGATTAATGGCTCGGCTAGCCTCACCTTTCTAGTTCTCGGGTCTCTTGTTCCCTGATGGTAGGATCAGGGTACAGCTGCCTTAGCCAGTTACCTGCTTCAGTTGGCAAGGCTCACTTCCTGCAAGACGTCCCTGAGGAGAAGCTGCATGGACCTACCCCGATGCAGCCCTGGGTGCTGGAGCAGCCGTGTGGAGACCCCTGCCAGCGCTGAGATGCTTAC
>NW_022111310.1:565662-573172 GCF_000313985.2 Echinops telfairi | reverse complement strand
TGCATGGACCTACCCCGATGCAGCCCTGGGTGCTGGAGCAGCCGTGTGGAGACCCCTGCCAGCGCTGAGATGCTTACACATTCACTGATTTGGCTTTCCACCTCCAGTTGGCATCATTGTGTGTGTTTGGTGAGGTTGAGAAGGGCTTTGTGGATCGGTGTTGGACATATGGGCTAATGTTGGACTTATGGGCTTGGACAGCACTGGGTTGGGATGCTTTCTGAATGTACACTTACCCTCTATATAAAACTCTCTCTTATACATATGAGTTTCTGTGGATTTGTTTCCCTAGTTTACCTAGACTCACACAGGGTCTTTGAAGATCTTAGTAGTGAGCAAGAGGCCATACCAGAGTAGGATCTAATCCCATACCAGTGGGTCTTTAAAAAGAGTAGCACAGACACAGACCGAGGAGGAATGTCCACGTGGGAATGGAGGCAGATGGGGCTGCAAGCCAAGGAAACCCCTGGGAATCATTAACCCCAAGGAGGCCAGCATGGAACCATTCCTCTCCCGGCCCTGATGCCCAATTCAGCCTCTAGAATGGGGAGGCAATGCATCTCTTACTATAGAAGGCACCAGTTTTGTCGTATCTGGCTACAGCAGTCCAAGAAACCACAGACACCCATCAAGGCTTAGAAGGCACTGGGCCACCAGAGCCTCTGCTTCTGGCCCAGGAGCTCGGCAGCCAGGGCTCCGCCAGGCTGTCATTCTGCCAGGGACGCCTCCACCCAGCAAGCACCTACAGGGCAGTGACAGGGCCAGGGGACCTGGTCCTTAGTCCCTGAATTGGATAAAGCTGTGAACACTTCACCTACCAAGACTGCACCAAATCCGTAGGTGTCCAGCTCGGGGCCTGACACCCAGGAAGTCCCCCAGTCAAATTTGCTGGGTGAGTAAAGGAGCTTGACCTTAATGACGGAATCGATGAGGGGAAACAACAGCAGCTTTGTGACCCACTGGGCGCTCCTCCAGATTCCCACTGGTAGAATGCCTGACTTAAGCCCCAGCATTCCTCCCCGGAACCAACGATCCGATCAAAGGTCAGAGAGAAGGCACGTGGTGCAGCCGACATCCTACACCCAACCGGAGGTGGAGATGGGGCGGTCTGCTCTCCAGGCCCTTCTCTTCGCTCAGAGTCAACACAGAAAGTTCGGTGCAAGCAAGACGTGGGACTCTTGTCCACTGTTGTGCCCCCAGGGCCCAGCACAGAGCCTGGCTCAGAGGAGACGTCCAGACAGCAGGCGGGGTTCTGGCTGTGGCAATGATGGACACCCCTACTTAGCTGCTGGGACCTTTTCAATGGCCAGGAAAGGAGACACAGGCAGATGAGCCCCAAACACAATGCCCAGGGCCAGAGGTCTCATGAGGCTGACCTCGCTCCCACGGCTGCCCCTGCCTCCCCACCCTGAGGACAGCAGCCAGCACCGGCACCCCTGCTCTTCGTTGTTGGCAGAGATACGCAGCAGACAGAGTCCCCGGGACGAGCAAACCCCGAGGTCCCCAAACTTTCCACTTCCATAAAGTGCTCTGATCTTGTCAAATTGCTACCAGAGGAGTCATAGCTGAGTGAACACTTGCCAGGTTCCCGCAGCTCTCCCGAGAGCTGTCACCGTCCTCATCCATCATAATTGAAGCAGTCCACCTGCTCCGGGCCCATCTTTCAATTGCAATGATGGCTGAGATGCAATAGATGTGTCTTGTCATCACCTTGACTTTTGGGGGGTGGGGGAGGACGCAAAGGTCAGAAAGGATCCTGGGGCAGGTGAAGTTGTCGTAAGTCCACTTTCACGCTGGCTCTGGTCTCAGGGTGGAGGGCTGACTGCTTCTCCCATGATTGCCAAACTTTATTGTGGCTCTCTGTTACAGCCCTTCAGCTCCCTCTCCGTCAGGTCTGAGAGAGCTGGAGCCCCATCACCCCAAAAACCGAGGTTCCCACACTGCCTGTTATCTGGCTCTGCAGAAACACAGATTCTCCAGGGGCTAAAGGGTGGGCGAGGCATTGGCTTCCATGACACCCAGACTAAGGATGATCCAAAGAGATAAACACTCTTACAAGTGCCTCCTCCCAGCCCACACTCCTGGGCACTGGCTTTGGGCCTCTTTGGATAATAGAAATGGTTACCACCTGCCATTGAGTTTCCGATAAGGTGACCAGACGTTCCGCTTTGGGCGGGACAGTCCTGATTTTTAGCAATTTGTCCCACATTCCGCGGTGTTTTAAAAAATTCCTGATTTTTGGAAAGAATGCACAAGCTAGGGTATATGGTTTTTGGCTGCCATGTGGCTATTTTGCCAGGATATGAGTTTTATCAATGGTGTCCCGCTTTACCAATGTTAAAATCTGATCACCTTAGTTTCTGAGGGTTTTAAAAATGTTCATGCTTCCAATTCTACCTTACAAATCTGGCTAGACCAGAAGATGTACACTGGTACAGATCAGAACTGGAAACACAGGGAATCCAGAACTGATAAACCCCTTAGGACCAATAATGAGAGTAGAGATACCCGGGGGGTAAGGGAAAGGTGGAGGAGAAAGGGGAACCGATCACAATGATCTACATAAAACCCCTTCCTGGGGGACAGACAATAGAAAAGTGGGTGAGGGGAGACATCGGACAGTATAAGACATGAAAAAATGATAATAATTTATAAGTTATCAAGGGTTCATGAGGGAGGGAGTGTGGGGGAAGCAGGGGAAAGTGAGGAGCTGATACCTAGGGCTCAAGTAGCGGGGAAATGTTTTGAGAATGATGATGGCAGCAAATGTACAAATGTGCTTGACACAATGGATGGATGTATGGATTATGATAAGAGTTGTATGAGCCCCCAATAAAATGATTTTTTTTAAAACTCAGCTTATACACAAATATATATGGTATAATACACACCAGGTGTGTGGAGGGGGGGGGTTTCTAAACTCTATTCTATGAGCTTCCCCCAGTCCTCTCATCCATCCCTTGCTGACCTCAACTTCCAACATTACCCATCCTACCCTTATCTCCGTATCCTCCTACCCCAAGGCCCTTGAACACCAGGCAGTCCTCACAGTGCAGGACCCCTACCTGCCTTCTGCCTCCCTCCAGCTCATGCTTCCTATGCAGCCCCCTCCTTACAAAATTCCCAGAGCACACTCCTGCCCTTATCAATTCCCCACGCAGAATGCTCCCAATCTGTTTTTCCTGCCTCATCATCACCTCTTTTCTTCCTGAGGGGAAGTTTCCCACCCCACCACTCACCTTTCAACTGCTGTGTCTTTGTCCATACTGGGCCTTCGGCCTCCAATCCCCTTCTTCCACGATTCTCAGCCTAAGTACCTTCCAGGCTCTGTGGAAACACTTCCTCCTTGAAGCCATGTCAGCTCCCGGGTTTGGGCAGGAGATGCTGCCTCCCGGGCTTCTCTACCTCCCTTATCACCCTGCTGGTGCCTTTCCGCAGTCCCAGCACCCTGCTGCCTGGTGCCTCAGGGAAGGTCCTCATATCTGCCTCTCTCCCTCGTTAGCCTGGTAGTTCACTGAGGATAGAATGGCGCTCTATCACTCCTACTTCCCCAGCCCCTAGCATGGAAAGCAATCAATGTTTTAGGAGCAACTTGATAGCTGTAACAATAATCCTGCCTTCATTTTATATAGTATTGTACTTTTTAAGGCATTTTCCTTCCATTACCCCAATCCATTCTTAAATTCTTCCCCCTCATAAGCAAATGTAATGAAGAAAGCTGATGGTGCCCGGCTATCAAAAGACAGAGCATCTAAGTTCTTAAAGGCTCAAAGATAAACAAATGGCATCTAGCTGAGAAGCAACAAAGCTCACATGGAAGAAGCACACCAGACTGTGTGATCATGAGGTGTCGATGGGATCAGGTACCAGGCATCAAAGACCCAGAACAAAAAATCATATCAATATGAATGAGAGGGAATGCGAAGTGGAGACCCAAAGCCCATCTGTAGAAAATTGGACATACCCTTACAGAAGGGTCACAAGTAGGAGACAAGTTAGTCAGGGTGCAGTATAGCACCTATGAAACATACAACTTTCCTCTAGCTCTTTAATGCTTCCTCCCCCCATCCCACCACCATGACCCCAATTCTACCTTACAAATCGGGCTCGACCAGAGTATGTACACAGGTACAGATAAGAGCTGGAAACACAGGGAATCCAGGACAGATAAACCCCTTAGGACAAATAATGAGAGTAGCGATACCAGGAGGGGAAGGGAAAGGTGAGGGAGAAAGGGGGAACCGATCACAATGATCTACATATAACCCCCTCCCAGGGGGCCGGAAGACAGAAAAGTGGGTGAAGAGATAGCTGTCAGTGTAAGACATGCGGTAAAAATTATGTTACCAAAGGTTCATGAGGGAGGGAGGAAAAGGGAGGAGGTAAAATTAGCTGATACCAAGGACTCAAGTAAAAAGAAAATGTTTTGAAAATAATAATGGCAACATACGTACAAATGTGCTTGCCACAATGTAGGTATGTATGGATTGTGATGAGAGCTGTAAAAGCTCCCAATAAAATGATTTTTAAAAAATTCTTCCTCCCGTGGTTAACAGGCCAATATCATTCCTATTTGAAGGATGACGTAGCTGGCGGTCAATGAGATTAAGTAACCCAACGTCTCACATTGGGCTCACGCATAGGAACAAGTGTGAGGATGGCAGGGCTGGGCAGCATTGCATTCTGTTGTGCACAGGGTTGCTATGGCACCTAACAGCCCCGACCACACCTCACGGCTCATCATAGAAGCCCCTGACGGGGTGCTCTGAAGGCCAATCCACATCAAGGGATTGGCCAGGCATGATCCAAAATCTTTGAGAACTACCTGGAAAAGTTGCTTAATGACTGTGTCCTGGCAGTTGAGTAAGACCTTCGGTTTTATTTTATTCTTCTGTTATCTTTGAGAATATAGATAGCAAAACATGTATCAATTCAAGAATTTCTCCATGGACCATCGCGTGATGTTGATGGTATTCTTTGAGTTGTACAATCATCTGACCCTCTTTCTTTTTACTTGCTTTCCCCCCAATATTATAACTTCACTGCCTTTTAAAGCTCCTGCCTAATCTTTCACGTTACTGTTGCCCATGTGATCCCATATGTGTATATATTTCCGCTTGTTGTTGTTGTAAAGAGAACAAAACACTGTCTGGTTCTACACCATCCTCGCCATCGCTGCTGTGTTTGATCCCATTGCTGTCACTGGGTCATTCTGTTGAGGGTCTGCCTGTTGAGGGTGGATGTTCTGCTTTACCAAGTATGCTGACCGCTAATAAACTTTGTTCTCTATACATTTGCCTTCTCTTGTCTTGCTACGTAAGTCAGATCATTGTTTGTTGTCCTTTTGTGATTGCCATATTTCACTTGGCATCATACTTCACGTTCCATCCATATTGAAGCATGTATCAAGAGTCCATTTCTCTGCCTTACTGGCTGCATAGTATTCTGTTGCTTGGATGCACCACACTTGGTTTTGCCTCTCATCTGTTGATGGGCATTTAGGTTGTTTCCAACTCTGGGTTACTGTGAATGGTGCTGCAATGAACATCGGTGTGCAGGTCTCTGAGCCTTTAAGTCTTCTGAGTAAATGCCAACACGCTGAGGCATATGATGGTTCCACTTTTGATGAACTGTCACACTGCTTTCTACAATAGCTGCACTAGTTTGTATTTTCATCAGCACTGGATAAGTGCTCCAATTTTTCCACATCCTTGTCAACATTTGGTATTTTCTGTCTTTTGCTTTATTCTGTTGCATCTTGGTGTGAGTGAAATGGTAGCTCATTGTCGTTTGGGTTTGCATCTCTCTGGTGGCTAATGATGCTGTTTGTTTTTCAGGGAGCTCAGTGACCTTGGCCATGATGTGAGAAAGACTGATCACTGAAGAGACAGACATCAGTAGGAGCCAAGCCTGGACCCAAAGACACAGTAGCAGAGTCTGGACCAGACTCAGCATCCACCTTGCCAAAGCCAAATGTTCAGTCAGCGATTACAGTCAACCATCCAAACCTGTGCCCGAGAAAGAGAATTTGATGCATTTCCTGGTCAGTTGCCTTTGGCCTCTACAAGTCCCCTGGGTTCTTTCCCTCCCTTCCTGCTAAGTGTTCGCTGGCTTGTCTTAGAGACTTCTTCCAGCCATCTCTGCTGTATGTGTAAAATCCTCTAAATTACCCAGTGACCGCCATCCCATCTAGAGGCTCAGGTCCTATTTCTTAATGATGATTGATGGCTTTGAAGATGCAGCAGATGGATCAATAGGGCCTGAATTCCTAAAGTCTTGACAAGAGGGGGAGAGAACACACGTCTCAATGCCTGCCAGGTAAAAGCAGGTGGGGGCCCACCCCTCGCCCTCCTGCTTCTGCGATGGTCAGAGCTGGGCCTGGTGCGTCTGTCTCTCAGAGAGCTTCTATACCTCATCCAGGTGGAGCAGGCAGCTCCTTCATTCACTCAACAAACATCTCGTGTCTCTGTCTCTCTCTGTCTCTGTCTCTGTCTCTCTCTCTCTCTCTCTGGCTCTGGTATAGGATGCAGAGAGGCCTGCCCTGGTCCTAATGGGACTCAGTACAAGGAAGGAGCCATCACGGCCCAGTGCAGGGCAGGACATGTGCAGGGGAGGACAACAGAGGGACTCCTGTGTGCCCAGCCCGCCACCCAGGCCTCTGCTTGCCTTCTCTGTTGTCCCCAAGACAACGGAGGAAGAATAGCCCACACTCATTTGGCCAGGTCATGGAGCTGGTAAAAGTGGTGAAGGAGGATTTGGGATTGGTACCTCGCTGTGGCACAGATGAAACGCCACAAGGAGAGAGCTTACCTGCCATTGGGGGGAGGGGGGGGGAGAGGAGTGCAGGCGATGGTGTAATCAGACCAGGTGTGGCTTGTGCGCGGATTCCCACAGACAAGTTGGATTTGGGGGAGAGAACAAGCTAAGCAGACCAGGTAATTGGAGCAAGGACTGGTGAGGCAGGCGGAAAGCATTTGAGAAAGGAGGAGAGAAGTTACTTTTTCCTGGCCCAGAGGTCACTGCGGGCGCGGAGCACGTGGCGAGGGTGGGGGTGCGGCAAGGTGTCCCAGAGTGCAAGGACCCCAAGGGCCGGGAGGGCTATTTCCTGAAGGTCGGGTTTCTGTGCAGGGGAGGGTGACGGAGACAAGCTCCGCGGCCAGATGGAGTCGGAGCGATGGCGCCCTCCGTCCCCCGCGGCGGGGGGACAAGGGGGGGCCCGGGGCGCGGGCAGGCGATCGCGGAGCGGAGACGCGCCCCGGACAGGTAAGTGATTGGATTAAGAGGCCTGTCTGACAGGATGTCCGTTCAGCCGCGGAGGCTAATCAACTTCCCCATCCTGTCTGCTAATAAATCCTGCTCCGGGGACCACTCTGCCTGATGATCGCTCCTCGGGGACCGCCGCCGACTTCTCCCCGCGAACCCTCCCGCAGTCTATTAAGGAGGCCGCGGCGCGCCTGTCAGGCCCTCAGTCCCGGGGAGTCTCGGGAGGTGCCCATCACCCAGGTGCGCC
>NW_022111310.1:538023-565510 GCF_000313985.2 Echinops telfairi | reverse complement strand
GGGGGGGGGCGCTGCTGTCCCCTTCTCGTCCAGGCGGCCTCTGGACCCCGCACTTGGTGGCCCCGCAGCGCTCGCACGAAAGAGGACGTGGCAGTTGCCAGGTCTGTAATCGCTATGGAGGAGATGTATAAATGCACGAGAGTTTCAATGATTCTTGGATTTGCTGCGGCGCAGAGAGAGCTTGCAGAAGCTGGGCACAGCCTGACTTCGCTGCCCTGATCTATATATTTTTTCCTTTTGCTTATTTACAACATCCCCACCACGAGGGGACGGAGAGACCAGGCTCTTTGTTGCCCTAGATAACAAGTACACCCCTTTCGACGCAGAGGGCCAGCTGTGCCCGCAAACGGGCTGCACCCCACCCCCCAGCACCCCTTCCAAGAGTCCCCTCCACGTCTTCATCAGATGGAGAAGCAGCTCCCAGGGTGTTGTTTAATATGTGAGATCCACCAGAAATACTCCAGCAATCCCCATCTGGCCCTGGGGGAGGGGGGGGCATAATAACGTGTGTTTATTTTTCATCTAGATGACATGTTTTACATCATTAAAAAGGACAATTATTTCTAAAATTCAGCTGGCACGCTTCGGTGGTTCGGGAGGTCTGCTGCCACAGAATCCGTCAGGACATCCCTCCACAGCCGGCCTGGGCCACCCTAAGGCGAGCTCACAGTTGTCCACAGGCAGGACCACAGAGGTAGTTCTGAGCGTCAAAGGGCCCTCATCACCCACCCCCGAGGGGCCGGCAACTTAGTACTTAGTCACCTTTCCAGGGGACAGACCCTAATCAGTTGTCATCAAGCAAGTTCATGGCAAGGCCCTGTATATCCAAGTCTGAGCAATCTGCCCCCCCCCCCCCCCCCCCCCCCCCCGGGCTTCTCAGTGGCTGCTCTGGGGGAAGTAGAGAGAGTGGCCTTTCTTGGCGTGCAGTTCTGAGTGGGCTCAAACCTCCAGCCTTTGGGGTCGATTCTCATCATTTGCACCACCCAGGGGGCTTTTTCCCCAGGATTCAATCCTGACTCCTAATGACCCTATGAGACAGAGTAGAGCTGTCCCACTGGGTTCCCAAGGGTGTTCTGGCTTTACAGACAGAGACAGTCACAACCTTCTCCCTTGGGTTAGAACTGCTGACCTTCCAGACAAACGCTTCAAATGCTTAAGCCCTGTGCCCCAAGGATTCCCTTCCCAGTAAAGGGAGGCTTCTAATCGCAAGGCAAAGAGCCTTCGTGGCACAGTGGCTATGGGCTCACCCAGTGGGGGGCAGTTAAGACCATCCACTGATTGAGGGAGAAAGACCCGGTGCTCAGCTCTCCTGAAGATTGAAGCAAAAGAGCCCTCTGGGGCCCTGCTTCTCGGTCACGGGGGCTGTTGCGTGTCAGCACCGGCTCCACTGCTGCCGGGTTGATGTCCGCTCCAACAACCGAGGCTTTCTTCGGCTGTGTGTCCGTATGAACTGCCTCCTCTTTCTCCTACGGAGCAGCTGAGGGGTTGAAGTGCCGACCTTTCATTCAGCAGCCCAACACTCAGCTCTCTAGGTCACCAGGACACCTTGCAAAATTCTGACGCCGTTGCCAGTTCACCGATACCTTTGAAACAAAAATGCCAGTAGTGCCACCCTTACGTGCCCTGTTGATTGTCCTCCAGAACCAGAAGTTCATCTCTCTGCTGGGCTTGATCCAGGTCACAGCCCAGAGGGGGAAGCAGCTGGGCTTTTTGCCCCACAGCCAGCTATGGACATTCTTCTTCACCCTCCTCTCTCTACTCTCTTTGGCCACACATCAGGAGGTCCGTGTATTCCATGTGGGTCTGCCTAAAAATCACGCATCCCTTTCAGCCCAGCAAGTGGGAATCTGTGAGTTTCATATAAGAAATCATCAAATGATTTATGCAGAGATTGGTCTCAAGGATGTTCATCACAGTGTTGATGCCATAGGTTGGACCATCAGAAATTGCCCTATCTGAGGGACAGTATCAGTCAGCTGAAAACAATTTATTGTGATGCTTAATGATATACAAAAATCCACAATGCCTGCATACCTAGCATCCAGGGATGGTTTGATCGCACTTCATGCTGGGTCGCTGTTGGAACCGGTGGCACAGAAGCATATTTATTTATTTATTTTAAAATCGTTGTATTGGGGGCTCGTACAATCCATACATACATCCCTTGTGACAAGCACGTTTGTACATTCGATGCCCTCATTATTCTCAAAACATTTGCTTTCTACTTGAGCCCTTGGTATCAGCTCCTCCTTTTTCCCCTCCCTCCCCACTCCCCCCTCTCTCATGAACCATTGATAACATATAAATTATTATTATTTTGTCATATCTTACACTGTCCGACCTCTCCCGTCACCCACTTTCCTGTTGTCTGTCCTCTAGGGAGGAGGTTATATATAGATCCTTGCAATCAGTTCTCCCTTTCCACCCACCCTCCTGGTATCGCCACTCTCACCACTGGTCCTGAAGGGATCATCCGCCCTGGATTCCCTGTGTTTCCAGTTCCTATCTGTACCAGTGTACATCCTCTGGTCTAGCCAGACTTGTAAAGTAGAACTGGGATCATGATAGTGGGGGGAGGAATCATTTAGGAACTAGAGGAAAGTTGTATGTACAGAAGCATATTTAGTAGCATATGAAAATCTTTTGAATATATTCAATAAAAAATAATGCATACAGTCTAATCCTTTCTCTGTGAAAAATGAAACATGTGCATGCCAGAGGTAAAGATCTGAAGAAGGCTTTTCCTTTGAGAATGAGATCTTGCCTGATGTTGGTTTTCTTCCCATTGCTTCTCTGTATTTTCTAATATGTATGGCAAATGCACACGTGTGAGACTTAATGACAGTGGGGTTGGTTTTTTTTAAGTAGGCATGTGGTTTTTCTCCAGAATCAGAGAACAAATGAAAGGAATCAGAGGCCTTGCAGATCAGCAGAGGAGAAACGAAGTATGTGCAGAAAGGGGTGCGGGTGGAACAATGTCTCATCCCGTCCATCTGGTCCTCCTTTTCCACCCCATAGACATGAAAAAAACCCAGGGGAGAGGTTAGATGAGGGAGGGGTTCCTGAGAAGGACTCTGAGCCCTGCCCTTCCCCAGGCTGAGACAGGGCTTCCAGGGATGACGGGAAGCTCCAATGGATCTGGAGGGCTGTGAGATTGGAGGAGACCCGGGCCTCTTCCTGGGAGGAGCCCAGGGAGGCAGGAATCTGAACCTGGTAGAGACTCCTGGGCTGCATGGAGTAGAGATGGCTGTGAGCAGTCTGCCTTCACAGAGGGGGCGTGGAGGGCCTCGTGGTGCTTCCTGCAGGGGGAATAGCAGCAGCTCTTGCCTGCCCCCTGGAGCAGCTGCAAAGGTGGCTGAGATTGAGGCTCTTCTGGAGAGATCTGCTTTGGGAGTAAAAAGGGGGGAGGCCTGCACCCATCATCGCTCCAGGGCCAGCGGACTGCGTGTCTCCATAGTGGTTGATGGTTTGGGACTGCTGACCTTGTAGATGGCAGGCCAACTCATGTCCACGACGCCGCCAGGGCTTCTAGGGGACAAGGAGAAACCCTAAATTGACAGATCTCGTAAAATTGCAGAGATGACTTTTCCACCGTGGAGGGGAGTGGGAAAGCAGGTCCCCGCTCGAGAAAGAGAAAGCGGCCCCGATTTCAGCCTCCAATGTGTGGCCTGAGGGATCAGGTGAGCAGAGGGTCAGGTCCCCAGGCATCGTGTTCTGGAGCCCACGTCTTCACAGGTATCCTGGCAGCTGAGGGGCATGAAAGGCCAGGGGTGGACAGATGGGGGAAGTAGCTCTAGATTTAGACGAGCTCTTAGAGCTTCATGTACTTATCCACTGGGTTAGCCTGATGGGAAAGTGAGGCAGGAGGGCCAGGAAGGGGCAACAGCTCGAGGCAAACCCTTGGCAGTGCCAGGTGTGGGGTCCAGCTTTTTCTCCCCTCAAAAACTATGAGTGGCCACGAGATCCCAGGGCAGCGTCAGGTGGACAGGTCGGCACTGCTGAAGGAGGGAATGTGCCTGGGTAGGCGGACAGTCACTCCACAGCCAGGCTGTCCTCAGAGCCCAGGCCCTGAGCTGGGGACTCCGGGGACTCACATGCAGGCTGAGCCAGCTCATCCCCAGCCATGGCACCCCGCTAATAACCACACACGGGTCTCCAGGATCGACAGCAATAATCTCACCCACAGCCTCCCAGGACCTGATTTATCAGAAAGGAGGGCACGCCCTTAAAGGGTCACAGCCCACCGCGGATCTCTGGCTCCTTTAGCAGTAAGTGGTAGAACATATTTTCTCTGCTAACACTACTGTATGTTACAGGATAGATTATTTTAAGAATCACGACTAAATTGAAACAAGGCAGCTTGATTTTTCCCCTCCTAGAACGGTAAGAGAGGGCCATCTATCAGTGGGATGCGGCAGGCAACGGCCTAGTGAGACTGACTGCAGAGCCCCGGGCTGAGCTTTCCGCGTTCCAACATGTATTTGCTCAAGCGACCTTGGGCAAGTCATTTCCCCTCATTGGACTTCAGCATCCTCCTCAACAAGCTGGGAGCCCGCAATCCCCTGCCCTGGCGCATCAGGTGGTCTGACAAACGCTTCAAGGAAGTGCAAACCCACTGATGGGACCAATGGAGAATGGACATTTTGCCAGGAAACACACACACACACACTCACTGCCTGGAAACACAGGGAAAACATGTTCCAAAGCGCTCTATTGGTCTTAGAAATGTGCATGAAGCTCACAAGCGATCACTCTTGAGTATCAAATGGACAAAGACGAGAAGGGGCTAAGAACCAGTGCTGGTGCTTGTGGGGAGGCATCCGGAACATTGCTGGAAGGATAAATAAAAACAACCTTTGTGGAGGGCAGATGTGGCTGTTAAAATGAGTTGACCCTTTGACACGCAGCTCTGTGAGTGGGCATTTGTCTCGAGGAAATAATTAACTGCATGAATTAAGGTGCACACACAAAAAATGTTATTGAGAGGCTCAGAAGTGGCCCTTCCCTCCTCTTGTCCCCATTCTCTGGATTGTCCCTCCCAGTCCTGACCAGGAACTGCCTGCTCTCGTGGTTACTTACACATCCTTCTCTCCCTGTGGCCGGGAGGTCACTGAAGGTAGGGGCCACTGTGTTTTGCCATCACCCTGCACTCAGGGGCCATCTCAGAATCACTACCCAGGGAATGCCTGCTGAACTAAACAGCCATCAGCTAGGGTTAGATGGCCTCAGAAGCGCCCTCCTGCCTAGGGGGCACCCTCCTGCCTGCTGGGCACCTTCTGGAGGGGTCAGCTGCCCTGGTTTGGCAGCCTTGGAAAAGGCCGCGGCCACAGCCCCGGTCCTCACCACTGGAAGGCTATCCCCAGCTGCTGCAGGGAAACCTTTACGACAAACCCTTCTCAGTGGACAGTGAGCTGAGCGGACAAAGATCGTCCAGGCATGATTTTCTTAGGACCTTGTAACAACCCAAGAAGTAGGTCAAGAGGGAACTCATGGCCCACTTTGCAGCTAAGAAAACAGGGGCTCTGAGAACTGGGATGGATTGTCCATCGACCCACGATCCCCCTAGACTCAAGCCTAGACTCCAGACCTCTTGCTCACAGCATGTACCTGAACCTCAGCACAACGGAACCTCAGACCCAAATGGATATTCGGAAGCCTTCACAGTTGTAGGTTCGTATCTTAGCCATGCCGTTAGCTAACTCTATAGCCTTGGGTAAACCACTTCCCCTCTCTTAGCCTCAGCTTTTTGCCCTGGAAAGTGGTCCTGGTGATCTCTGCCCACCGAGGTTTTGAGATGATTACATCAGAAAGTGGATCTTCTCCCACAAGGTCTAGCTCAGTGCATACACGTTTCCTCCTTGATCAGATGCATCTTTGACAAAGGGCTGCCTCAAAACCTGGCTGCCGGCCGGGCCTTGCTCTGTGCTTCTCCATAGGAGTGGCCCAGTCTTCTGTTTGCCCAGAGTTGAACAGAATCTACCCAGGAAGCAAGTGGCAGGCAAGGCCTCCTCTTCTCTCCCCAGCCCTACTTCTCACTCAAGAAAGGGCTCCACAGTCCTTTTGTAGCTTCTGTACTGGACAGAGAGGGCGGTTGGGAAGGCTGAAAATAAAGAAGAGACAATGACTGACAATATGTCTCTTGCCACATCACTTTCCACGGTAGGCTGAAAATGCCTCTTATAACTGAGGTCCTAGTGCCTGGAACCCATCAATGTTACTCTTTATGCAAAAGAAACTTGGCAGATCTGATGAAATTTAAAATCTTGAGATGCAGAGTTTCTTGGATTGCCCCAGGTGGGTCCTGAATGTAATTACACATGTTCTTGTAAGAGGGGGAGAAGGAGACGGGACAAAGGCAGAAGTTGAGACGGCAGTGGAACCACAGAGGCAGAAATTGGATGGATGTGGCCACAAGCCAAGGAACACTGGCAGCCACCAGAAACTGGCAATGCACTGCCAAAACCTTAACTTCAATCCAGTTTAACTAATTTCAGACTTGTGGCTGAGAGAATAACTTTCTGTTGTTGGTGAGTCACCAAGTTTTCGGTCTCTCGTGGCAGCAATCACAGGCAAGAGAACACGTCTCCTGGAGTCACTGCTCTGTGATCCTAGGCTTGTAAGCCAGCAGGTCTAAACCGCCCTTCCTGTCCAATGGTGGGGAAGGTGGCTTCTTCTGAGTGGGTGTCCACTCAGTGCCAGGGGTGGGACACAGCCATGCCCTCGGGGACCCGGGGTCAGGAGCTGTCAGATGTACTCTGTTGCACACTAGAGCCAAGTGGCTGTCACCACTTGGCATGTGTTGCTCATTTAAATATAGAGCATTTAGGTTTACTTTTAATTGAGAAAAAAAGTGAGATTCTGGGTCTTTTTTTAATAAAATTTTGGCACAGTCCCCAAGAATGTAAGTCTGGGAGATAAAAGAGCTGCAGTGTGACTGGCCTCATTGAAGACCTTCCCCTGTAGAGCAAGAAAGCATTGTCCAGAGAGGGGAGGAGGCTCACCAAGGTCACACAGCCAATCACCGATGGCGCCAGGGCTATAGTAGCCAATCACTGATGGAGCCAGGGCTATAGTCTAGGGTCACCAAGCATGTGCATTTATTAGATTCCTAGTACTCCCCAGTAGGAGCCCTGGCATTGTAGTGGTTACGCTTTGGTCTGCTAACTGCAAGGTCAGCAGTTCAAAATCACCAGCAGCTCTGCAAAAGAAAGACAGGGCTTTCTACTCCTGAAAAGAATTAGTCTCAGAAACTCACAGGGGCAGTTCTACCCTGTCCTATGGGGTCACTATGAGTCACCATGGCTCGATGGCATTGAGTTGGTCTTTTGGTTTGAGCACTCCTCAGCTCAACCTCTGGGAATCGCCATCTACTTGGGTTCTTGATCCAAACAAATGGATATTCAGGCCCTGAAAACCCCACTGAGTGTTAGCCTAGTGGCCTCAAAGTTAGCAGTGCAAGCCCACCGGCCCCCCAGGGAAGAAAGATGGACTGACTGCTCCTGTTTTGATTTTACCGTCTCAGAAACCCTAAGGGGCAGGTCTTATTGTGTCCTGAAGGATCATTATGAGTCGGAATTGATTTGATAGCAGTGGGTTGGGGAAACCCAGCAACAGCCAAATAATGAGAGATCCAAAGAATTGTCTTTTTGCCTCTGTATGGTGGTAGCTGTGGCCAGTTCCTGCCCTTATCAGACCGTGAGCACCAACTTTGCTCTTGTGCCCCCAACCCCCTAACACAGGCCTGGCACTGGCTGAGCCCCTGAGTGATATGAGACATTTGGAAGGACAGCCCAGAAAAAGTCATTTCAGGGAACGAGACAGCAGCCACGTGAACTGTGGCGGTGACAGGACTCCCTTTCAATCTCCTGCAGCTAACTGACCTCACAGGGGGTAGCCGCTGACTTGCCCCAAGACCAGCAAGTTGAACAGGGCTGGTGTGTGGCCATCAGCCAGCAGGGGGCAGGGTGGTCTAATGGATGGAGCTGCAGAGGCTTGAGCTACAACTTGGCTCCACTCCCCCAGCTAGGGTGTTTCTGGTTGGCAAAGGCTCTAGGAAAGCATCTAGGCCAGCTCCTCTGTGCACACAGAGAAACAGAGACCTAGGCTGTGTCTAGAGCTTGCCTAGGTTCCCATGGAGAGCTGGGACTCGAACCCCCAGCCCCCTGGGGCCAATTCCCCTGCTGCCTGCACATGTCCGTCTCCGTGGGACTAAGCTTTGACAAAGATGAAAGGATGATCAGTTCTGGGTGGCGTTCTCTAAGGGGCCCTCCTGGTTCCAGCAGGTGTGGGCAATGGATAGAGCCCCCTGCCCTAGCAGTGCCGTGTTCAAATGGATCCTCGGGTGTGCACCAGCAGCATCAGAGAGGAACGTTGTAAGCAAAATGTCAACCACAGGGAACGGCTCTAATAAGTAACAGGTCAGCTGTATGGAATCTCGCACGACTATTAAAACATAAAATCTTTGAAGATGATTTAAAAGAAAATGTTCATGTTAGCAATGTGGGAAATGACACATTGAGCGTGCTTCTGATGTTGTGAAGTTAAAGTATATATGGCGCGTGTCATATTTATTATATAGTGTTGTTGGCAAATGGCACCGAGTCAACTCTGACTCACAGTGGACTTGACGTACAACAGAGCAAAGCGCTGCCTGGTCCTTCCCCATCCTTACACGGTTACCACGGCTGAGCCCATCGCTGGAGCCACTAGGATGGATGGCAGTCCAGCTTGTTGAAGGGTTTCCTCATTGGGGGCTGAACCTCTTTTTTTTAACCAAGCAGGATGTCCTTCTTCAAGAGCTGGTCCCTCCTGTCAGCAAGACAAAGTCTCACCATGCTCATATCTAGGGATCTAAACTGTCTCTAAAAGTACTTTCATACTTACCTGGCCGGGGAGACACCATGGTCACGAAGGTGGTTTTCCCAGGGTGAGGCTCATCCATTGCACTCTGGATGTGCTGACCCTGTGATTTCCCCAAATGTGGGAAACTCGACTGCATAATTTGTGGTAGTGGGGCATTCGCGCTCTCCCCTGAGAAAAATAAATAAGTAAAATAAAAGTACTTTCAGACCTTACACCTAGGCAAGTGCCCTGCCGCCCTGGGCTCCACATCTAGAGTGCTCTAGACTTCATAAACCAAACCCCCCAAAGGCCAACCGACTGCTGTCTGGTCAATGCCAACTCCCAGTGGCCCACGGGACAGAGCATCATCACTTCCTAGGGGTCCCAAGACTGTGTGTCAGTCTTTATGGGAATGAAGTGCCTTCCTTTCTCCCACTGCGTTGCTAATGGGTTCTAAGCATTATCCTTTCTGTGGGCAGCCCAGCGCTGAGCCACAAAGCAGTTACTCCGGAAGACAGTCAGATCTGTGACTCGGGATCTGGGCTTAGCACCGCATCACACGCCCCTAAGCCTCGCCTCGGGTCAAGCATCAGCCGAGCCCCAGGAAGACGTCTCCATCCCTTTGAAACAAAAAGGGGCCTGGATCCCACTGCCATGGCGCCTCGACGGCTGACCCTGGAGATGGGCGGAGCCTCTAGGAAGTAAAGAGCGGGAGCAGTTGATGTGCTTAAGTAAGAGGACTGACACAGTCATTTGTCAAATATAGTTCCTCTCGTCTAGCATGAAATGCACTGTTTTCTTGCAGAACAAAGGAGCACCTTTCAATAGTGCCATGTGTCCGCTGTCTTGCTTTTCTTGGGGTTCTAGTCCTGGTTCTGGGGGTCCTCGCTCATCAGCACAGTGTTTTTGAACAGCTGGAGCTGGCAGTGGAGTAACCATTTGCCATGTTAGACCATTCGTGTCACTCTTAGATTTGTGTCTCTGTGGACATCGCAACATAGTCTTCACGACGGCCGACTCCGGTGCTTTACAGTGATAACCGGGTGGACTTTGGCCCATGGAAACAGCAAAGAGTTTTACTAGTTGCTGTTGTTGTTGCTGTCTTTTAGGTTTACAATTGTTAACATCATTCGACTTCATTGAATGTTTAAACCTGAAATCAAGATCTCCTGCTTGATGGGAGTCGTTTTTATTTACAGGTACAACACCTACTGATTATAATTTGAACTTAGCTTTTCCATCTTACTCGATCACTTTGAACATGTTAGAAGAAAATTAACTCTGAGGGGGGAAAAGAAAAGATTTAAGTCTGACATATTTAAACGTGTGCTGTGGGGGGTGGGCCTCCACTGGACTCTTGCCCTGGGCCCCTGGACGGTAAGCCTGTGTTCAGAAAACACTTCGACAGGAAAGGCGGTTTCACGGAATTGGCTCTAGACGGTAGGGTGGCACGGTGTTTCATGGGCCCCTTTGTCTTCTTTTGTATCTTTCCAGGCTTTTCCGCCGGAGAAACTGTGGTCTGGTCCGAAAGGGAAGCAAGCATCGTGAGCACAGGTCTGCAAGCCTGTCTTCACCAGGCGCTATCCCCCACAGCAGCGCCGCCGCCGCCGCCGCCGGCAGGACTGCAGACAGGTTTCCACCTGTTTCTCGGCCCCCTACAGCTGCCCCCGGCTTCCAGTGGGACCTCAGTCCACACTCCGTACTCCTACCGCTTCACGGGCCCCCAAGTGTCAGCAGTGTCAAGGAAAGGCCCCCAGGAGGCTGCCTGCCCCTGGACGCCCCGAGGGCCACCCCCTGGGCAGACAGCATTCCCAGTCACAGGTTTCTCCCTGAAGGCCCTTGGTGGAAAGCGCCCACTTTGCCCCCAGGATAGACCAAAAAGGACCCACCACCCTGGCCCTTCTGAGAAAGATGCTCACGCCCACGGGGCAGTGGGATGTGCCCTTGGAATTCTGTGAACACGTTCCCAGCCCAGCAAATGGAATTTCCTTAAAGGGAACCAGCCAGGAAGGGGGGATCTGCTTCTCCTGTGCACAGGGCCGCAGAAGCGGAGACACGTTCAACGACCGACCGGGGGTAGTGCAGTAGTCAGGTCTCGGGAAGAGCCCGTGTTGCTTTGGCCCCTCCCAGCATAAGCCAGCCCCTCACACCGCGACACTGTTGACTGCAGGCCTCACACCCGGCACGTTCTTCAGGAGGACACGCTTGCCCCTCGGGATTTCGTAGAGAATTTTCCCCATCCAAAGCTGACAGGGAGCTGCAAACTCAATGAAAGCAGAAGTGGTTGGGGCCTTGCTCACCGCTGTAGCCTAGCAGTGCCCCACATGGGCCTGGTCCATTGATGGGAAGATTGGGCTTATTGGGTGGGGGGGGGGGGTCAGCTTTTTCCATTGACATTTTAACATCTCCGAAATCGGGTTATAACTTACCACACATAGCATGCAGATCAAACTTTCATTATTCCATAGCAGTAAATAAATCCTCTCACTGTCCCAAAGTCGATACCGACTCATAGCGATTCTAGAGCACAGGGTAGAATTGCCCTCTTTGAGTTTCTTTCTTTCTACCATAGAGCAGCCGGTGGTTTTTGAACTGCCAACTTTGTGGCTCCCAGCCCAGCGTGGAACCACTACGCCACCAAATAAAGCCAAGTATGTCATATAACGGACGGTGTCTTAGGTTCCATGAAACAGATTGAAACACAACACGGTGATAGTGACCGATGAAGACTTGCCAAGTAAATAAATTTGCCAAGGATGGCAGGGTCCTACACCTCGTCTTGTTTACCCCTCCAGTGAAGGCAGCAGGGCTCCCTGTTCTACAGGTCAGAAAGCCAAGGCCTCCCCACCTAGTTTTGGTGGAGCCAGAATCAACCTCTGGCTCGGGGTGGCCAGGGCCTCTGCCGTGAGCACCTTCCCAGGAGAATGTGCGATTCTGTCACCCAGAGGGATGAGCCACCATTCAGGTTTGCAGGGGTCTGAGTTCCAGGAGCATGGGACTTTCAGTGCTAAAAGTAGGGGGGAGGGGTGGAAGGGAAAAATTAAAAAACAGTTGCCATCAGGCCAGCTCCTGCTCGCGGTGACCCAGTGTGTGCCAGAGTGGACATGGGCTCGTTTTTTTCTATGTAGATGCCAGGCCTTTCTTCAAGATGCCTCTGGGCGGACTCAAATCTCCAACCTCCCGGGTAGCAGCTGAAGACATTAACTGAACGATCCTGACAACCAGGACGGTCGGTCTCCAGATCACCAAGTCCAAGAGCCCTGCATTCCCTGCCTCTCTGCCCTGTCCCTCAGGCAGGCTCTCCCTCCTGGAGCTCTGCATCAGGCGAAACAGCTCCTTGCCCGAGTCCCTCAGAGCACGCTTCAGTGCCAGGGCGGCTGCTGAGAATTCCTTCTCCTCTGAGTGACAGGCACTGAATACAGATGTTCACTGGCCCTGCCGGGCTAGTCCCAGTTGCTGGCACATCTGGCTGGGTTCTTGCAGCTTCAGTAAAACGATGCCCCAAGCTATGGCTCCTTAATTCCCAACTCATGCTGCTTCTTAGATCTGACAAGAAGCTCAATGCCTTCCGGCCCTGGGAAGATCCTAACAGCAGAGTTCGTACCTGGAGAGGAAGGATTCTTTCCGACAAGAAGTGTTCCACTTCTGGGCCCTGGAAGGAGGCTCCAGGAACCCACAGGAAGCTCAAAATTTCTCTGAAGGCCAAGTTCCTTCTCAGTGTAACACCCAACCCAGGGTTCTTGTTACAATGCATAAACCTGACAAATCAATCTCCAGGGAAGGATCCCAGACCTCTGTATGTGAAGGAAACATTCTAGACGGTTCTGAGAGTGAGAGAGGTGGTGGATCTCAGCTTGGTCATTTCAGACCATCTCTTAATCTGTGCCTCAGGTTTTTCCCCACCCAAGGCCCACCTGCAGCTGGGCCTCTATTCAGGTGGGTGTATCACCTAGTGCCCCGACCCCTGGGAGCACTTGACCCCAGCTCCTTCCTTATGGGCCTGCCACTGCTGTCCCAGTTGGACAGGAGGCTCCTGCCCAAGCAAAGACGGCACTTGGTCACAATACAAGAATTCCCAAGAGCAGCCTATAACCCCCTCCCCCATCAGCTCCACCAGGACCCGGCCTCCCACCTGCTCCCTCCAGGCCATCAGCCTCTGCCTGTAGGACTCTTCAGCTGGTCGATTCCCAGGCTCCCTGAAGGGTACCTTGAATTCCTTAAAAATCCTTATATCCAAGTTCACGTGAATCTGCATGATTAACAAATTGATCTCTATCTCCACAACCTAACCTCAAGGCCCCTTAGAGGCATAGTGGGTTACAAGTTAAGCTAAACCACAAGGTCAGCCATTCAAATCCACCAACTGCTCTACAGGAGGAAGATGAGGCTGTCTGCTCCCATAAAGCTTTTCCGCTTTGGAAGCCCTAGGGGGCCGTTCTACTCGGCCCTATAGGGTCGTTCTGAGCCAGAATCAAATTGATGACAGTGGGTTTGGGTTTTTAACCTGATTACAAGCCCATAAATACCAGATGGGGTCTGGTTTTTGCCTTCCGTTCTCTCTTCAGTGCCTAGCACCAAGTACGTGTGTGGGGGGGGGGGGGGTGTGCTGCTGGTGGTGGCGGCGATGCCTAGTAAGTCACTCCTGGCTCATTGTCACTGCCGGGCCTGTGCTTCCCTCACAGTCACTATATGTTTGAGCTCATCACTGCTTCTGTGTCAATCCATCTCTTTGAGGGTCTTCCTCTTCTTCAGTGAGCATGACGATCCTTCTCCAGGGACTGGTGTCTCCTGATAACACGGCCTCAGCGCATGGCACGGTCTCAACATCCTACTTCTAAGGAGCATGCAGGCTCTACTTTGTCCAAAGGAGATTTGTACGTTCTTCTGGAAATCCATAGCGTATGCAATATTGCCTGTCCTATGAGGTCATTGAAAATAGCACGGCTTGGGTCAGGGGTGACTCAGTTCTCAAAGTGAGAGCTTTGCTTTTTAACCTTGTAAAGAGATCTTTTGCAACACGTTGTAATAAATCATCGAATAAGTAAACATATAAATACATTCCGACACGACCCTTTAAAGCAAGAATGATCGTCCCCATTTTACAGTGGGGGAACCAAGGCCCAGAGAGGTTAAGGACTTTGCTCACATTGCCCAGCCACAAACAGGCAGGGCAGGACGGGTGCCTTCTGTGCAGGAGCCAGGCCTCCACGCTCTTAGCCACTGTGCTATGGGGAGGGCTCAGGAGCAGGCAGCCCTGGCCTCCCGTTCTGCAGAAGGTTCGTGTCTGTAGCAGGGCCGGACAGTATCTGCACCCATGACCTCAACTCCCTCTCCTACTCGGACCCCTGTGCTTCCATCTCTGCTCACCCTGTTCCCTTCTCTTCCCTCTCTCTCTTCTCAGAGCGCCCGGGCCTACTATGGCCATAGCCATGGAGGGTCCTGGAAAGCCAGGGAGGCCTTCAGGGGGACGTTTCAGAATGCACACAGAGTCTTGCTGAAAATGGTAGCAATCTAGAATCCCAACCAGGTGATTCATTTCGTCCAGGTGAGGTGGGGAAACAGAGGCAAATAGCTCAACGTATTGGTGATTTTTTAAAGCGTTTCTTCCATAGAAAAGAAACAAACAAATTAAGAAGGGAAAAAATATTTAAAGCCAGGTCCTGAATGTGAAGATGAAAATATTTGGAAAACCCAAAGAAATAGATATCATCATGATAATTGGAAACTGGCTTCCGCCCTTTATAGCAAATCCTGATGAGATGCATCCTGAAGTGTAAACAGATTTTAACAATAAACTTATTGAACCATATACAATTATTTCTGGAGAGAAATGGATGAGCGGTTGGTTAGACAAATGGAAGAGGTTTGAATGATTCTTAACACTCTGATCTGGCAAAATGGTCCTTGGAAATTAATGGAACAAAAAATTATGCCGGGGAAGAGAAGCATCATCAGGAGAAAGCACTAAACATAGGAACCATGAAATGAAAACGCATTCTTATGAATAAGAGAATTAATGAAATGAATATAAGAAAAGGTCAAGTTGGGGAGAATATAAGATGGGCCGCAGCTCCACAAAGCCCGAAAATTGACTGTGGCACTTGAAGCTCAGGACTTTGGAAGTACAACGGCCCTGAGAAACCACCCAGGCCACAGCCTTCTTCCGTAGACCAGGAGCCCTAGGCCCAGAGAGGATGTGTGACGTGCCCAAGACCACACAGCAAGGCGGTGCCCGTCTTCATGCTGCATTCATCCCTGCCACACCCCCATCCAGGGGGCGGTGCCTCCCCCTGCTAAAACTGCGTTTAGTAGCAGATGCTACCCTTGAGAGGGGCCTGGTAGGCAGAGCACAGGACTAGAACTGGCTTGACAGCCTCCATGCAGAGAACCCAAGTCCTCAAGCCAGGGAGACCTGGGTTCAAATCCTGACTCTACCATCTGCCAGCTCTAAGTCACTCGGCCTTTCTGAGTCTTGATCTTCTCATCAGTCGAACAGGGCTGAGAAAGAGCTAAATGATCGTTAGGGTAAAGCACCTACTGCACAGTGGGGATTTAATAAATGGTGCCGATTTTCTAGACATGACAGGGTTTAATTGTGTTGAAATGTTAAGAACCCCACCACCACCAAAAACACCAACGGCAATAAAACATCATGACAGAATAAGAAATTTAGCAGAGGAAAAAAATCTGAAATGAAATATGGTCCCCCAAATAGATCTATATACATATATTTATATGTTAAGTATTAAAGTAGCAGATGCATATTGGGCCTCTACTCAAATACTCCCTCAATGCAAGAACACTTTGTTCTAATAACCTGGCATTCTGTGATGCTCACCTTCCCTACACAATCACTGAAGACAAATGGGTGCATAAGCAAATGTGGTGAGGAAAGCTGATGGTGCCTGGCTATCAAAAGATATAGCATCTGGGGTCTTAAAGGCTTGAAGATAAACAAGCGGCCATCTAGCTCAGAAGCAACAAAGTCCACATGGACGAAGCACACCAGTCTGTGTGACCACAAAGTGTCGAAGGGATCAGGTATCAGGCATCAAAGACCCAGAACAAAAAAGTATATCAATGTGAATGAGGGGGAGTGCAGAGTGGAGACCCAAAGCCCATCTGTAGACAATTTGACATCCCCTTACAGAAGGGTCACAAGGAAGAAATGAGCCAGTCAGGGTGCAGTATAGCACTGATGAAACATACAACTTTCCTCATTATCATGACCGCAATTAACAATATGGCTAGACCAGAGTATGTACATGGGTACAGATAAAAGCTGGAAACACAGGGAATCCTGGACAGATAAACCCCTCAGGGCCAATAATGAGAGTAGTGATACCATAAGGGGAAGGGGAAGGTGGGGGAAGAAAGGGGGAACCGATCACAATGATCTACATACAACCCCTTCCCTGGGGGATGGACAATAGAAAAGTGGGTGAAGGGAACATCATCAGTGTAAGACATGAAAAAATAATAATAATTTATAAATTATCAAGGGTTCGGGAGAGAGGGAGGGTGGAAGAGGGAGGGGAAAAAATAAGGGGCTGGAACATTAAAAAAAAAAATGAGGGGCTGATACCAAAGGCTCAAGTAGAAAGAAAACATTTTGACAACGATGATGGCAACATATGTACAAATATGCTTGACACAATGGATAGATATATGGATTGTGATAAGAGCTGTACAAGCCCCAGTAAAATGATAAAAAGAAAAAGGAAATATGGTCCCCAGACATTATATCTTTCCTGAGATAAGGGACTCACAGTTGTGGGCACTGCCTGGGGAAGTGCGGGCATCTGGTTCTAGAAATGCTTGGGGGAATTAGCACTACCCTACCCCAGGTCTCATCCCTCAGGGTCTGGAGGCCAGGCTCCCTCTGCAGAGGCTGCCCCTCATAGCCGTGGTACCCACTTTCTGGAGAAGGAGCTTCTGTGTCAGGGCCCCCCACTTGTCTAGGAGCCATTGTCTGAGGGGGGCTGAGGAGGAGGTTCCACTTCCCACCACCAGAGACACCAGGGGGGCACTGACCTCCCGAGGCTGATTGAGGAGCTGTTTGTTGTCCTTGAGGAGCTGTTTGTTGTCCGAAGGCTGTGTTGTGTGGAGGGAGCCTGGGGTTTTGCAGAGATCATGTTTGATAATGTCCTGGGGGCTCCTGAGTTCCGGAGGTTCCCTGAAATGACTATGCAGAAGGTTCCCTGAGCACTATTGTTTTCAAGAGAGATGAGGAGATTCACCTGGTTAAGAACTAAGTCTGAGTCTGTTCCTTAAAGAAGCCAAAGGGTAGTTATAGAATTATTTTCATGGAAATAGTACTAGGAAGAGCTTAATAGCTCAATAAACTTCTCAGCTGAAAACTCCACACAGCCAAGGCCTAGGAACTTGCCCAATGAGCTGACCAGACCACTCAGCCACCATTCTCTAGATCTTCCTGAGAAGCTGCCTGGTTTGCCTGAATTAACCGAACAGCAACGACAGCCCGGGTCAGACTCTGCCAGCTCCATGAGCCCTCCTCTAGCCCCCATTACTCCAGATTGAGTACTCTCCATTCAGAGTTAAGGAACTGAAAGTCAAGAGGCAGCACTCAAGGTCAGTCTTCCTCCACCTCCCATGTCCCCAGCACCGAGCTCATTACCTGGCACTTGGCTAAGCTCAGAAGCATTCGTGAAATTTAATTAAATGGAACAATGATAGGAAATGTCAGACTCAGCCAAACAAACTGAGAGGTCAAATTTTCCAGCAGTTGCTTGTTGTTTAAATACCTCTCATTCTTTCTAAGAGTCCCTGGGTTCTTGCAAATGGTTAATGCACTCAACTGCGATCCCAGTGACTGGTGGGTGGAGTCCATCTACTTTGATCTATGTTTTACAAAACCAGCCCTTAGAAATACAATTCTATGGGATAAAGGATCAGTTCTACTCTGACACACATGAGATCACGATGCATCGGAATCCACTTGATCACAACTGATGTCAGCGTTATTCCTCCAAAGGGCGGTGGTTCCGTGGTGGCATTCTCACCATCTTTATAGAAGACCTGGGTTTGACTCCTGGCCAATGCCCCTCCTGTGTAGTCACCACGCATCTATCAGTGGGGCTTCCATGTTGCTAGGATGCTAAACAAGTTCAAGTGGAGTCTCAGACTAAGACAGACTAGGAAGAATGGCCTGGCCATGGACTTCTGAAAGTCAGCCAAGATGGGTTACAAGGGTTCAACGGACGGTGCAGGACCAGGCAGGATTCAATACCTTGTGTATGGACAGGGTTGCTATGAGTCAGGAGTCAGCTGGATGGCAACCAATAGCAGCATTCTTCTTAAGGAAATCCTAAGTATTTTATACCAAGGGACTGAAAGGAATGGGTACAGAACTCATCTATAATCTCCGTTCTTCCACCAAATAAAGACACACATACATCTTATTCACCCAGAATCCTACGATGGTGCACTGTTCTGTTCACTCACAACGTGTGAGTCACAAACAAAGGTTTCAACCCCAGCAAAAGGACAGTCAACAAACAATGTTCTCAGAGTCTCCTTGAAGCGTAGCTACCGTCACTCCTGAAGCTAGGATTCCCAAGATGCACTTGCATAGTTTGTCCACTGCCCAACTCAACTCATAGTGACCCTCCAGGGCAGGGGAGAACCACTCCCTGGGGTTTCTGAGCCCCTAACTCTTTATGGGAGTAGAAAACCTCACCTTTCTTCCATGGAGCAGTTGGTGGTTTTGAACTGCTGACCTTGTGATTAGCAGGCCAACATGTGATCCACTACACCACCGGGGCTCTGCCCAACTAGGGGTCACCATTGACATCAGTCTATGCAAATGGCTCTCCATGGATTGTGTAGCGTGCAGGCTGTGTGGGTGTGAAGCAGTTCTGTCCCCGTTCATCTCATTAAGAGAAGCATTTCCAATAAAATGTCTTTGTTTATCCAATAACCATTTATCAAAATGTACAGAGCATCCCATTAGTTCTATGAAGTTTGCTTAGTAATAGTGGAAATGATAACTCAATGAAGAAGAATATTTTTTTAAATACTTACAAGCTTATGGTCACAGGAAATAAGAGGATCCAATTTATATACATCCTTTTGTTGCAGAGAAGTAGGATAGAGAAATCAATAAAAGACTTTCAAGCATAAAAACACATTATATTGGGATAAAATTCTGTGAGGGAAGTGGATTGGAAATATAATTTCCAACTGTTAAATAAGAGCTCATTTGTGTATTTTTTTAGAGGATGGTAGTGGGATAAATTGCACTGATGTTTATAGTGGATTGGATGCATTTCAAAGCATGAAACCAGGTTTTATTTTAGCATGCTTAGCTATTTCTAATACAACAAATATTATGACCTCTCTTGTTATGCAGATTATAAAAACTTTAGATGTCAACTTTAAACTGTTGAAGAAATAACAGAGATTTCGGTTATGTTTAATGGTTTAATGTGAGAATAAAAGGTTACCCCCATGGACATAACGAACCAGTCTCAGCGGCAGACACACGCACGCTTTCCACGGCAGCACGCACAGCCCTTTGCCCCTTGGCTCCCTAGTTCAGGCTCAAGGGAACGGACATTGCCACGTGGGAAGGATAACTTTGGCTACCAAACCAGCTTGGTCTGGCTCTCTGCTGGCATCCTCTCCTGCCCATGGACTTGGGTCTTCTGTTATGTGGTCTTCACTAAATGCCCACCTCCCTTTGGGTCCAAACAATCTCCCTAGCTGGATGATCAAGACCAACCAGGCCTCTTCCCACCACACCCTAAGGGACTGAGGTGGGGTGCAGGGCTCTGGCTTCTTCTCCCGCACGGTGTGCTGACACCATGGCTGGCATATTTTACATTCCCTCTGGGCAGGCCCCACCTGGTGACAAGGCCAAGCATAGGGGACCTTGCTTTTCCCAATGAAAGGGTAGCAAACAAAGCTTGCAACCAATATGAATGTGTAAATAAGCTTTTTCAGAATACAGATAAGATAGCCAAAGGGCTACTGAGAATAGTTCATTCATTTTAAAATGTAGTTCCACATGTATTTAAAGTCACATGCTAAAGAGAAGATGAACACATCTTCTATTTGTGCCACCGGGCAGCACAAATGGTCTACCCTCCTCTATTAGCTTAAAAGTTGCCGGTTCAAAACCACACAGCGACACCATGGGAAGAAAGACCTGGCGGTCTGCTTCGGTGAAGATTAAACCAAGAGCCAAACTCACTGCCATCAAATCAGTGCCGACTCCGAGACTGTAGCTATTTATGGGAGCTTTCCCATAGAGCTCCTGGGGTCTTGAACTGCCGACCATGCGGATTGCAGCCCAACACGTGACCACTACACCCCCAGGGCTCCTTCTGGCTCGGGAAAGCCAGTGGAGCAGATCTGCTCCCCCTGAGCAGTGCGTGGGGTCACTGTGAGGAAAACGGACTCCTTGACAGGGAGTCTTCATAGAAGACCTGTCGATGTTGTAATAGTAGATTAATAACAATTAATGTGTTAATTATAAAGACTTACAATCATGAGAAGTCTATTTAATAACCTGGTTATCGTCCACATCCACATTTAATTCATGAAACAATTGTGTTGGTTCCCTTCACACACGTCTGACCCAGGCGTCTGTCATCACTGAAGTCACTTCTTAAATCATCAGACACAGCTTCCCGAAGCCCTCGCTTCCCCTCCATCTAAGTCATTTCGCATGTGGGATGCTGGCTGTCACTGGAAATTATACTCCGAGTCCCAAGTACCCATTCTCTATTCATGAGCTCGGCAAAGTAACCACTTAGTGTATGTATTGTTTTTTAAAGAGATCTTTAAAAGGCTTGTTTACAACATGCAACACTTGCAATTATAAGGGAAAATGGCTAAATGTATGTTTAGTGTTCTTGTCCCCATTTTTGCTCCATTAAGTGACCTTTGAAAGCATTTGCAATATAGCGTTAATTGAAGTTGTTTGGGGCTAAGAGGCCCTCCCCAAATAGTGATTTTCGTTCAAAGTTAAGTGATTGGGATTGAGTCTTGTAAAACGAGAGACTTGTAAGGATAAGGTTCATCCCTCTTTGCAGGGAGATCAGGGCGAGTGGATTAGTACGAAGGACAGTTAGATGTCAGGGTTTCTGGTTACATTTAAGGCCCTCGGCTGAGGTGGGGAACCTCAGTGCCGTTCGTTGGAATCCTCCCCCCTCCACTGACCCATTGCCATCCTGGGTTTCCGTGTAGGGGGAGAGAGACCCATAGCAAGAGCTGGAATCCCTCTCTAGACTCAAACCAAGGAAAGAAAGCCAAGTTCATTCCGTGCTTCCTCCTGACAAACAACTGACTGGAACCTTCCCACAGCGGTCCTGTTCCAGGGTGTAAGGTGTTAACCAACACACGGCTGGGAAGAGACTGACTCTGGACTTTCTTCAGAAACATGACTTACAGAGGCGTGAGAAGTTGATCCACAAGTTATCTACCAAGCTGTTACAAAATTCTGGCCCCTGATTTTAATCCTTGATCTTCCACTTAAACAGTTTGCACTCAACTACTAATTGAAAGATTGGCAGGTTGGATTGCCCAGTGGCACCATGCAAGAAAGACCTGGTGGTCTGTTTCTATAAAGAGGACAGACACCCTACAGAGCAGTTCCAAAATGCAGTACCTGGGGTGGCCGTAAGTAGTCAGAATTGACCGAACAGGTCCCCCACCTACTAGACAAATCCAAGTGCCCATTGCCACCGAGCCGAGCCAACTCCCGGTGACCTCCCAGTAGAACCGCATTGCATAGGGGCTAAAGCAGGTTCCCAGGTCTTTCTTCCGTGGTGCCTCTGGGTGGAATCAAACCACCAACCTTTCAGTGAGCCTCTGCATGCATTCACTGTTTGCAACACCCAGGGACTGCAGTACTCTACACCTCGTTGAAAATGACTTCATCTCTGAGCTTACTTTTCCTCATCTGTGAAATGGGGTGATAATGCCCAGCTGCCAGTGTCGGGGGAGGATTACAATAAGCGTCGTCAAGCTGCTAGCCTAACACCTGGTCCGTCATAAGCACCACCTCTGTGACTCTGGAGACCCTGGACTCGAGCTCTGAGGGAAGAGAACACAATCATCAAAAACAAGAAAACTGGAACCACTGCTTCTTGAGAGGACCCAGCTTTTCCTGGTCAGCTAATGGCCATCTGTTTATCTTTACACATGTGAACTGAAGACAGGAGATGGACTTCAATAAATAAAGCGGCTGCCCACCCAGACGCAGGGCCCATGATTCTAGCAGGGGGGTCCGCAGGTGACAAGCATCTCAAAACTCACGTGTGTGGCTTCGCTTATCACAAAAATGATACAGTTCACTATACAGAGCCAAAATAAATTAGCAGCCAACTCTAATTCCCATGGGTAACTTTAGTTATTATTCTCATGCACAGCCTTCCAATTGTGTGTTGACTTTTGGTTTTGTGTTGTATTTGTTTGCTTGCTTGCTTTTCCTCTCTTAATGACAAACATAGGACCATTCTCTCCATAGGGTTTTGTAACCTGCTTTTCAGACTTAACACCCTGTGAACATAGTTAATAACCATGCTTATTATTACCCATCATTTTAATGACCACACAATACTCTCTGAACAGTGGTCCCGCGTCTCTTGTAAGCCAATCTCTTTTCTGGGGGTTTTGGAGTTGTCTCTCTTTTCCCCACTACAGTCATGCCACTTCAGCTTTCCCAGGGCATAAAGCACTTGCTCCCCTCGCTGCAGTAAGTCTCATGAACCTGGAAGGGGGTGTGTGTTAGTCTGGGCGGACTAGAGAAACAAATCCATGAACACATAAGAAAGACATTTATAGACAAGAGCAATTGAATATTGAGAAAACATCCCAGCCCAGTCCAGATCAAGTCCATAAGTCCGATATGAGCCCAGATGTCCGAAACCAATCTATAAAGTCCTCTTCAGACTCACGAAAAACATGCAGTGATGCTGAATGTAGAAGATCACAGGCCAGTGGGTAGAAAGTCCTTGGATCCAGTGGCATTGGAAACATCTCAGTGCTGGCAGGGGTCTCTGCATGGTTTCTCCAGAGTGGGTCCATGTGGCTTCACCAACTTAGGACACTAGCGTAGTTTCATGTGTCTTGTCAGCTGCAATGTCTCCCAGGGAGTGAGCAGAGAGAGCCCCACCTCCAAGGAGGAAATACCAGATTTCCCAGGATTCTCAGGAGAAGCCCATGCCCACACAGAAGCCTCATTGACTATGATCCGATTGACAGACTAGACTCCACCCCTTCACTCGTAATCCTCTCCAATTGACAATTATATAACTACCACAGAGGGCAGTGCAGTCATTTATGTTCTCCATTTGGCAAATAAGAAAACCGAGGCTCAAAGAACAAAAAATCATATCATTGTGTGCTCACCTCCATGATATGATCGCTGAAGACAAATGGGTGCATAAGCAAATGTGGCAAAGAAAGCTGAAGGTGCCCGGCTATCAAAAGGTATAGCATCTGGGGTCTTAAAGGCTTGAAGGTAAACAAGCGGCCATCTAGCTCAGAAGCAACAAAGCCCACATGGAAGAAGCACACCAGCCTGTGCGATCATGAGGTGTCGAAGGGATCAGGTATAAGGCAGCATCAGAACAAAAAATTTTACCATAGTGAATGATGGGAGGAGGGTGGAGGGGAGACCCAAAGCCCATTAGTAGACCACTGGAGATCCCCTTGCAGAGGGGTCTCGGGGAGGAGACAAGCCAGACAGGGTGTGATGTAGCAACGATGAAAAATACAACTTTCCTCTAGTTCCTAAATGCTTCCTCCCTCCCTCCCCATCTCCACTATCATGACACGAATTCTACCTTGCAAGTCTGGCTAGACCAGAGGATGTACACTGGTACAGATAGGAACTGGAAACACAGGGAATTCAGAGCAGATGATCCCTTCAGGATCAGTGGTGTGAGTGGCGATACTGGGAGGGTACAGAGAGAGTGGGTTGGAAAGGGGGGGACCGATTACAAGGATCTATATGTGACCTCCTCCCTGGGGGACGGACAACAGAAAAGTGGGTGAAGGAAGACGTCGGACAGAGCAAGGTATGACAAAATAATAATTTATAAATTATCAAGGGCTCATGGGAGGGAGGAGTGAGGAAGGGGGGGAATGAGGACCTGATGCCAGGGGCTTAAGTGGAGAGCAAATGTTTTGAGAATGATGAGGGCAATGAAGGTACAAATGTGCTTTACACAATTGATGTATGTTTGATTGTGATAAGAGTCGTAGTATGAGCCCCTAATAAAACGATTTAAAAAAAAAAGAAAAGAAAACCGAGGCTCATGAAGGAAACGTGGCTTGCTCAATGCCGCTCAGTAAAAGGCAGAATAGTTGCCAATCTATGTCTTCTCTGCCTCCAATCCAGGCAGCTCCTCCTCTTCTTCTTCTTCCTTTGTAGTGTTGTTGGCAATGTGCACAACAAAACATACACACATCCAAAAATAGAAGCGCCCTATGACCCAGCAGCCCCTGCCCCCTTGGTATATATCCTAGAGAAATAAGACCCACCACACAAATATGTGTGTGTGTCTTTGTGTTAATCCAGATTGACTAAAGAAACAAATTCCGTGAAACTCATATATGTGTAAGAAAGAGCTTTATATCAAGAAGTCATTGAATATCAGGGAAACATCCCAGCCCAGTCCAATTCAAGTCCAAAACTAAGTCCCTCTTCAGACTCACACAGCCACGTGCAATGATGAAAGAAAGTCACAGGCTGGTGGGTGAAAGTCTTGCAGATGCAGTGGCATGGGCTGCATCACAGAGCTCAAACAGGTCTCCCCATGGCGCATCAACAGGAAGGTGAAGGTAGAGAGAGGAAGTTCCCAGGATCCTCCTTATGAGAAGACCACGCCCACCAGGAGGTACCATCAGGCTGTGACCTAATTGACAGTCTAGACTCCACCTGTATCTTCTTACAGGTGCCATATTGGCACACAAAATGTAACTATATACACACACACACACACACATGCATATATATATATATATATACACACACATTTTTATGTATGTATAAACATATATATACGTGTGTGTGTGTACATCCATGTTCATCACAGCACTATTCATAGTAGCAAAAAGATGGAAAAAACCTAAATGCCTATTGTGGCAGTTACAAAATCAGTCAACTTGCAAAGGGGTGGAGTCTAGCCTGTCAATCAGGTCATAGCCAATGAGGTCTCTGTGTGGGCATGGCCTTCTCCTGAGAATTCTGGAAGCTCCTGTCTTCCTCCCTAGAGGTCAGACACATGGAGCTATGCTGATGCAGCCAGAGCCTTGGAGCTGGAGGAGCCACATGGAGACCCACACCAGCGCTGAGATGCTTCCACCACCACTGGATCCACAAGACTTCCCACCCACTGGCCTGTGATCTTCTACATTCAGCGTCATTGTATGTGTTTCGTGAGTCTGATGAGGACTTTATAGATTGGTATTGGACATATGGGATAATATCAGACTTATGGACTTGATCTGGACTGGACTGGGATGTTTTCTTAATATACAATTACTCTTTGATATAAAGCTCTTTCTTCTACACACGAGTGTCTATGAATTTATTTCTCTAGTCCACCCGGACTAACAGCTCACCAAGGGAAGAATGGACGAACAAACTAGAGAACATACACAAAATGGGATACACACGTGCAGTGTTAAAGATAACATGGAGCCCGCGGCACACCTCTTCACAGGGATGAACCTAGAGATACTGTGTGAGTAAAACCACGCACTGCCATTGAGTGCATTTCAACTCATAGCCTTCCTCTAGGTCAGAGGAGACTTGCTCTCTAAGGCTTCTGAGGCTATAAATCTTCATCAGAACAGACGACCTTCTCCTTCTCCTGAGGAGCAGCTAGTGGAATTGAACTGCTGACCTTTTGGTTAAACCGCCCAATGCATAACTCCCTATACTACCAAGGCACAAAAAGGCAAATGGCTTGTGAGAACATTATTGTAAAAAGTCAAGGAAATGTCTTCACTACAAGAAATATGGATAGTTACCAGGAGGGGGAGGGCAACAGCGAATGAGTTGCTGCGATCACCTCGATACTGACTCACAGGAGCCCCATAGCTCAGGGTAGCATCTCCCCCTTTGGGGGTCTGGAACTGGAGAGGACCACTGCCTCATCTTTCTCCCTTGGGGCAACTGGTGGATTTAAACTGCTGACCCCACCAGTAATCCACTATACCAGGGCTCCTCATCCACCACAGACGAGTCTATCAGGGGCAGTAGCACTCGGGAAGTATGTGTGTTTTAGAATGAGCAACCATGGGAGATGAAAGGGCAGCCTTCACTCAAAGACAACATTCAGAAGAGGTGGAAAAGGAGAAACAGAAACAGAGAGGAAATGGGATGTTACAATGGCTGCTGCATTGGGGGCATTGCAATCAATGGCATGAAACAGGGGTTCTCAACCTTCCTGATGCCATGACCCTTTAATCCAGTTCCTCATGTGGTGGTGACCCCCAGCCATCAGAAATATGTGTTTTCCAATGGTCTTAGGCGATCCCTGTGAAAGGGTCGTTGGACCCCCAAAGGGGTCGTGACCCACAGGTTGAGAAGCGCTGGCATAAACCAAAATGTGTATAAAATGTTTGATGGAAAACATTTGCTCTATAAATCCTCACTCTATTCACTACAAAAGGTTAATAAATCCCATTTTCACATTACCCCTATGAGACTTGCGGGCAAGAAGAACCATTTGAACGTGCAACTAAGGCTGGTAAGGAATAAACTGTCTAAATTAAAATTTTTTAAAAGGTTAATAAATAAAGAGAACATATACCCATCCAAAATTTCTACATGCATAATTCGATGAAATTGATTTCATTTTTCAAGTTATAAAACTGTTCTCACGAATAGTAATTCCTCCTCCCTAAGCTTCCTATATAACCTCCAAGACCCTGCTGTCTACTTGATCCCATGTAGATCGTTCTTGGAAAGAGCACAATGCTCAAGACAGATGTTCTTTTATTTTATTAGATAATTTATAAACATATATCTGGAATGCAAAATAAGAGTTCAGAATAAGTCCATGCAGCTCTCAAAGCAAAATAAGGCTTCATGGCGATGGCAAAGGGGTCCTGGGGGCTGGAGAAAGTTACCCTCACCAGACCCAGCACAGCTGGAGGGTAAGAACCACATGGGCTCGCTAGTCTTTTTGTTACTCAACATCTACCACAGCACTGGCTAAAGAGCGAGGTCACTGTTTATGGAACGAATGTATAAATCATAACGGCCTACTGGTGCAATTCAAACCTAGTAAAGAAAACCTCTTTGATTTAGGATAAAAAAAGAGCACAATTGGTCTAAAAACTTGGCCTAAATCTAGTTATATTTCCTAATCTTAACCCTGTTAAAGACTTTCAAATGTCTTTTTTTTAAGTATAACTATTTTTTTCCAAAGAAATTCTACATGGAACTCCAATCCATAATTAAAATAAAGTTGTCAGTGGTTAGACTGAGGTAGTTCAGGTTTATTGTGCCAACCTGACCGATAAACACATGTGGGGTTAATTGAAGGACGGAGGGATAAATGGCCCAGTGAGCCTCACCTTTCTAGTTCTCGGGTCTCTTGCTTTCTGATGGTCGGATCAGGGTGCAGCTGCCTTAGCCAGTTCCCTGCTTCAGCTGGCA
>NW_022111310.1:508694-536249 GCF_000313985.2 Echinops telfairi | reverse complement strand
CCCTGACTGGCTCATCTCCTCCCTGAGACCCCTCTGCAAGGGGATCTCCAGTGGCCTACTAATGGGCTTTGGATCTCCACTCCGCACTCCCCCCGTCATTCACTATGGTAAGATTTTTTGTTCAACACCTGTTTTTTTAATGAACTCCGTGAACATCAATTTCTACAACCCTGAGACCAGGATTTACATATTTTACACAGCAGACTATATACCAGTTCAATCATTTCCACATGCATGCGCAAGTCAATTCCATCGATGATATTCTTTAAGCTGGACAACAATTCTCAACCTCCTCCTTTTCCACATCTTACAAGTGCCCAGTGCTCAGGGCAGGTGCTCGTTACTAGTTAAGTTATTGTTTGGCTTTAAGATTTCATGGGATATTTTCGGTTCAAGGTTTAAAGATGATATCAAAGTAGTAGTTTCAGGAATTCACCCTGCCTCAAGGATTCCATAAAGTCAGAATCTGATAACAATTTGCAATCCTGTTCTTCACTTTTTCCCCCATTTGATCTGGATTCTCCTATGAATTATTTGAGTAACATGTTTGGTAGTGGTAGCCGGGCACCATCCAGTTCATCGGGTCTTGTGCAAAAGGCAGTTGTGCGTGAGGCCATTGATCATTCCATTTTCTCCTCTTGCTCCTGACTCCCTCTTCCTTTGTTGCTCCTGGTGAATAGAGACCAGTGTTTGCACCTTGAAGAGCCACTTAGAAGACCCTAGGTGCTGCACAATGAACTCGGAGGTAGCTAGAAATATGTCATTAAACCGATTACCTGGAGTGGCCCATGGAACCGTGATTCTAAATCTCCAAACCAGGGCACCAAATCCCATGAGGTGTTGGGTTATACACCTAACACCTGCGCAGAAGCCTCTGCAACCACTGTTTTGTTGTTGCCACTGTTCTACATGCATTCATGACACAACTGCTGCCAACCCATTTTTCACAGATCTGCAAGTTATTGACAGGGGTTACATTAACCATGGCGCAACCCTGGCCTTAATTTGAGTGCTTTTTCCACCACTGCTAACCAACCTCCTAAGCAATAATCTCCCCGCCCTCTCCCTCTGCCCCTGGTAATTAATATTAAGCTTTCGCTTGTGATACTTGCCTCTTCTTGTCTTTTTATATAAGTGAGGTCATATGTGTGCCTTCACTCGGTATCTTCCAGGACCATCTGTGTTGTAGCACGTATCAAGACTGAATTGCCCTTATTAGCTGCACCGTGTTCTGGTTTATACATTTACCCATCCATCGGGCCTTTACATTGATCCCACCTTTTGGCTATTGTGAATAGTGCTGCGACGAACACTTGTGTACAAGTATCTGTTTAAGTCTCTACTACCCAGTTTTTTGAAGTCCACTGATGATGCATTCCATTTATTCATATAACTAAAAAAATCAATATAGCATTTTAACTATAAGATAATAGAGATAGAAATCCTTCATAATAATCCATGAATAAGATAGAAGAATATGTACCTAGGAGAGAAATAGGTGGGTCATATGGTAGTCGGAATTGACCCCGAGGACAGTGAGTGTGGGGTTGGTTCCATAGTAGTTCTGTTTTTAGATTATTTGGGGAAACAGTCTCACTGTTTCCACAATAGCTGTGCCATTATGAATTCCCACCAGCAATGGATGAGGGCTCTAGTCTCCCCACATCGTCACCAACATTTGTCATTTTCTGTTTGCTTGCGCCATCCTGAGATGGCGAGTGGAATGATATGCCATCATGCCTCTGATTGTCCTCTCTCTGGTGGCTCTTGCTGTTGAGCATCTTTTCATGTGTTTGGCCATCATATGACAGTCCCCGCTGGTGAAATGTCTATTCAAGCCTTTTGCCCATTTAATGATTGGGTAATTTGTCTTTATGTTGTCAATCAACTTTCTTCTTGACTATTCCCCCCTAGAGAAGTGCATTCTTTAAATGTTTCTGCCTCTTCTTTATCAGAAGACTCTGGGTTGTTTTCAGGGAGCACTTAATCCAAACCACAAACTCTGACCTCCCAATCCAAGGAGGTCCTCCAACTCTATCTACAGCCCAGCACTTACCTTTATTTTGATCCTTGTAGTTATCCCTGGAGTGTTATGTAGTTATTACCGGGTATTTGTATCTCTGTTAGGTTACAGTTAGAATGCTGTGTTGGGTTTTTATTTATATGAATAAATGGAATCTATCATCTGTGGATTTCATTTCTGAGTGAGGAGATATTTCAAAAAATGTGTTAATCGGTCCAATTAACTAACGGGCCAAACAAACAGGTTCCACAACCCTGAGACCAGAAGAGCTAGATGGTGCCCAGTACCACAACCAACTTCTCTGGAAGGGATCGCATTAGAAGATGCTGAATGGAGTGGGAAAGAAATGTGGAACAAACTGCGAAATCATAAATGAGACCAGGCTTACTGGTCAGAGAGATTGATGAGACCCCAGGACAATGGCCCTTACCCTTCAGGTCTGGACTTGAGCTCATGTCCACGTGAGAATCATCACCCATTTCAGATCACAAGAGCAGCATGCACCCCAGAACGAAGTTTAGTGGGTTAGGAAATGAGGAGCAATGGGAACAGGGAGCGTGAGGAGGAAATGGGATAAGCTCTGACACATGGAGGAGAGTGCGAGGGAGGAGTATTATCAGAATGTTTGTTGATTGTTGAATGTAAAACTATTCTGCAACTATTCTCCTAATGTAAAATGATCACTGCAAAGATCCACCTAACTCACACAGAGCTTGTTTGGTTTTGTTCCAAAGCACATGTTAGAAAGGGGCCTTGGGAATTCCATGATGCCCACCTTCCCGACAATCGCTGAAGACAAGTGGGTGCATAAGCAAACGTGGTGAAGGAAGCTGATGGTGCTTGGCTATCAAAAGATATAGTGTCTGGGGTCTTAAAGACTTGAAGGTAAACAAATAGCCATCTAGCTGAGAAGCAACAAAGCCCACATGGAAGAAGGGATCAGATATCAGGCATCAAAGAACAAAACATCATATCATTGTGAATGAGGGGGAGTGCAGAGTGGGGACTCAAAGCCCATCTGTAGGCAACTGGACATCCCCTTATTGAAGGGTCACAGGGAGGAGATGAACCAGTCAGGGTGCAGTGTAGGAACGATGAAACATACAACTTTCCTCTAGTTCCTAAATGCTTCCTCCCTCCCCCACCCCCACCCCACCGCCCCAATATCATGATCCCAATTCTACCTTACAAATCTGGCTAGACCAGAGCATGTACACTGGTACAGATAGGAACTGGAAACACAGGGAATCCAGGGCAGATGATCCCTTTGGGACTAGTGGTGAGAGTGGCAATACCGGAAGGGTGGAGGGAGGGGAGGGTAGAAGGGGGGAACCGATTGCAAGAATCTACATATAACCTCCTCCCTGGGGGATGGACAACAGAAAAGTAGGTGAAGGGAGACGTCGGACAGTGTAAGATACGACAAAATAATAATTTATAAATTATCAAGGGTTCATGAGGGAGGGGGAAGCAGGGAGGGAGGGGGAAATGAGTTGCTGATGCCAGGGGCTTACGTGGAGAGCAAATGTTTTGAGAATGATGAGGGTAATGAATGTACAAATGTGCTTCATACAATTGATGTATGTATGGGTTGTGATAAGAGTTGTATGAGCCCCCAATAAAACGATGTATAAAAAAAAAAAGAAAGGGGCCTTGGAGTCCTATTGGGGTACGCCACTGCCCTCCCCTCTAGAGGCCCCAGCTCCACGAGGGCCGCGCTTGGTCTGACCAATGGTCCACTGCCACCGCCAGCTCCCAGAAGAGTGTTCGGTAAAGATGAGTCCCGTGAATAAATTGTGGAGTCATTCTGGGTCCTATGAACTTGGAGTTGGGGAGATACCTGTGGACAGAGATCATCTCTAGATCAGGAACCCATTCTGCCCGGTGTGGAGAGGGTTCTAGGAAACCGTGGACCTGAAGACGCCTGAGATAGCACCCGGCAAAGGGAGGGCTGAGAACACATCATTGGCCGGTTTTTTGTTTGTTTGTTTGTTTGTTTGTTTGTTTGTTTGTTTGTTTGTTTGTTTGTCTGTGTGTGGTAGACATGCAGGTAACCAAACACTTGTCATTGGTTAGATTTCTTAAGCAGTAAACCTTAACCGCATTTTCAGCTCTCCTCCCATCTCTAACAGAATGAATGGGGGCAGTCGTTCTTCTTAATGATGCGGTTCTCTATGCACCTCCTATTGCCATGTTTTGTTTTCCCACCTCCCCACCCCAGGCCTGTGGTCCCTTCAATAATCTCACTCTAATTGGAAACTGGGGCTGTCAGATGACCATCTTCTCCACCCCCCAGTCTCACCTCGGTCCCCGGGGCTGAAAGCTGCAAACACCTCCACAACTCCAAGGAGAAGCCACGGAGCAGAGGGAGCCGGGCAGGGCAGATGCCCGGGCTTCAGCTGCCAAGCGGGGTGTGGGCCCGGCACCTCTGCCAGTTCTCCGAGATGAACCACGGTCGCCCCTGGGGAACCATCTCGGCCTTCCACAGTGGCTGGGCGGCAGGTTTATCACACTCACTGAGAGAAGACATAATCAATTCCCCAGCTGGCACTTTGTGCTGAATACCCACTTTTTCAGCTTGATAGCAGGACTAAATTAGTTATTTAGCAACTAGGCCCTAATTTAGCGCGAGCGAGAGCCTTGACAAGGATCATTGTTCAGGGCCATCCCCCCTTTGCCTTCAGATAGGAGGCCCACAAATCCCCAGAAGGTGATAAATAGACAATTAGAAAATAGATATATTTGGTTAGATCTACAAGGCTCCCCGGCGCTGTCAGGCTCACAATGAAGGGGGCTGGGGGAGATTGGTGGCCAATGCACACCAGCTGCACGGCCATCCGTCCTGCAGACACTCAGCCATATGTGGTCATTTACAGGCCATCCTGAAGAATAGATCGGACCAATAAGACCAGAGGGAACTAAGAATACTTGACAAAGTTGACTGCTCTTCATTTAACAAGAATAAAATATCTAATGGGGTGTAATGGAGACCATCAATCATCTACTGCCAGGCCCAGCCTTAATACTACCCTTTTAACTATTAATGCAACTTTTCCACCCACCCTAACAAGTGGAACGGGCGCATCCACTTTGTACGCAGGGTTGATGTTTGGAGAGCGGAGACGGATGGAGGATGGTGGAGGGCTGAGGCAGAGGATGGATTCCAGATTAAAAATAGGAGAGGGGGAGCAGGCAGGAGCTGTTCGAATGATGGACTCCACACTCAGCGATAGGGCTGTGTTGTTCTTTCCTGCGAGATGAGATTTTCCAGGCCATCTGTGTCTTTCCGCTCCAAGCAGCAGTGACTGAGCCCTCGTTGGCAATGAGCAAGTCCCTTGGCATTGTGGCACATTACCTGCACCAGGCCATACTGCCCTCAAGGAGCTTCCATTTGACTGGAGGACACAGATCCATTAGACGCGGCAGAATTCAGAAAGTGGCTTACGAGGGGTCAGGATGTCTCAGTCCTCCTGAGGAAGGAGAGGTGGCCTCCGGCTAGGGATGCTCTGGCGTTGTTCATGAGAAACAGGAAAAGTAGAGGAAAGGTCCTCTGGACAGAGGGAAGACCGTAGACAAAGAAGGTGGTCGCAGGACCCCTGTGTTAGGCCGGGGTCTCTAGAGAAGAAAACAAGTGACAGACATTTCCATAAAGAAAGAGTTTTGCATCAAGAAAGTGGCTCACACAGTTATAGAAGTAGTTTAAGTCCAGTTTGGTTCAAGTCTAGGTCAGATGTTAAGCTGGAGGCTTTCTCTGGCACATGCAGCTGCCAGGGCTGACAAACCAGGAAGCAGGAAGCTCACTGGTGGGTGGTAGGCAGAGGTCCATGAATCCAAGGTTAGCAGAGCAGGATCCTGGGTGCAGAGTCAAGTGAATCCAATGTCAGCCGGCAACGTGACAAACAGCTGCCAAGGTGTGTGGGTCAATAAACCAGGGGCACGATCCGGACCAGAAACAAGTAAAGACGTCTTCCCACAGAGTCTGATTACATAAGAGTAAGCCACACCCCCAAGAAAATGTCCTTTTAATTATGTGGTAGTTACATAATAAAAGTGTAGGGGTGGTATTCAACCTGTCCATCAGGTTACAGTGTGATGGTGCCTCCTTGTGGACGTAGCCTTCTCATAAGGGGGGCCCTGGGAACCTCCTCCTCTCTTTCCACCTTCACTTGCCTGCTGGCGAGCCACTTTGAGAGCTGCCAGAGCCACCGCCATTGGATCCACACGACTCTGCACCCACCGACCTGTGATCTTCCTGCATTCTGCATCGTTGCATGTTTCTTCATGAGTCTGAAGCGGGACTTATGGACTGGTATCAGACTTATGGACTTGAGTTGGACTGGGCTTGCTATACAATGTCTTCTTGATATTGTTTCCTTGATATACAATAACTTCTTGATATAAAGGGGTTTTTTACACATATATGAGTGTCACTGAATTTGTTTCTCTAGTCACCACAGCCTAAC
The DNA here is from genome assembly GCF_000313985.2 of Echinops telfairi. NCBI lineage: Eukaryota > Metazoa > Chordata > Mammalia > Afrosoricida > Tenrecidae > Echinops > Echinops telfairi. The sequence continues at coordinate 529,763 of NW_022111310.1, read as the reverse complement.
ACAAATTATATCAAGGCTGTGACCTGATTAAGGAGGTAACATTACACCCTAATCGTTCTACAACTGCTTGGTTATTCCCAGAAGATTCATCACTTCGTTGATTACATTATGTTAGATCACATCATGGGTGTGATAGGTAGGTTTATTGTGCCAACCTGGCCAATAGGAACACGTGGGATTAATCAGGTCACCGTTTGATTGGAGGACAAAGAGATAAATGGCTCGGCAAGGCCTGCCCCTCGCTCTCTTGCTTTCTGGTAATCAGATCATCATGCAGCTGCTTTAGAGAATTCTCTGCCTCAACTTGTGAACTACACTACCTGTGGGACAACCAACCCGTGGATCATGTTGCTAGAGCTTGAGTTTCCTTCCAGACCTGCTTCACCACACTGCTGGTATGTACATCGCTTAAACTTGAGGCTGGTGGATCCTGTCTTCTTGCAGTGCTCGAGTTCAATATCCCATTCAGGCCTGCTTCACTAAGCTCCTGAGCTGCTGACTGTTGGTGACCTGCCTTGCTGTTTGCTGCCTGCAGGCAGACTCTGCCTGCATTGCCCAAGGGAAGACTCGCTGTCTGCTTCCTTGACCTTGGACCCAGCAGCCCTCATGAATTGAAGGATTTCCAGTATATTAACTGTTCCACGTAAGTGAGTTGAACTGAGCCCTCTGTACTACTGTGTGGACTAATCAGCTGTCATATTCCTTCATGCTGTATAAATATGAATATATATATATACACACATATATATATAATCATAAGTGTCCTGGTTTTGTTTCTCTAGAAAACCCTGCCTAACACAATGGGAGAATACTTGCCCAGTCAAGTTGACACAAAACCTAACTATCATAACATCTTGCCCATTTGGCTGGAGTGGAAGATATGTGAAGGGGAGTAGGGGAAGATGAAATAGAAGATGAGGTTGGAACTAGTAAAGGAACATGTTCATTCATTCGTTTGTTCACTCACACTCTACAAATACTTATTGGCTAACTACAATTCGCATGTTATTCCTGCTGTTAGCTGTCATCAAGTTGACTCGGACTTAAGGCAACTCTATGCACATTGCCCAGGAGAAAGATGCGGCTTTCTACTCCCATAAAGAGCTACAGTCTGCTCTTCCACGGGAGGCCTACATGCCACTGCTACTGCCTCCAGCACATTCTGTGAGTGCTCACACTACCATCAATGGGAGGCGGAAAACTGTCTTTGCCGTCACTGCCATGAAGGGTGTGGACACAGATGTGCTCATGTGGCCTTGAGGAAAGCAGACATCGACCTCGCCGAGAGAGCAGGAGAGCTCACCGAAGACGAGGTTGGGCAGGGGGTCCCCATCACGCAGACTCCAGGGCAGCACTGGACTCCAGCTGGTTCTGAACCAGACAGAAAGATACGAAGGATGGAAATAGAGCAAATACAGACTGTCCTGGCCCACGGTCTAGACAGCACGCTCCATGCATATCTGGAGGGACTGAGAAAGCTTCGAGCCCACAGAGGGCTGGGCCACTTCTGGGGCCTTCGAGTTCAAGGGCAGCACACCAAGACCACTGGCCACTGTGGTTATGTCCAAGGAGAAATAAAGAACATCAGCCTTGTCTATTAATCAAGTTTATACACACAAACATACACACAAGAGCTACAGTCTCAGAAACCCACCTGGGTAGTTCTACTATGTGCTGTGGTGTTGGGGAGTCGGAAGTGGCTTGATGGTCATGAGCATGTGCATTGCACAGTCCCGCGCCAGCTTCATGGTCATTAGCATGTTTAAGTCTATTGGTTTGACCACTGGGTAGGGCAGTGGTTCTCAACCTTCCTAAGGCCTCGACCCTTTCATACAGTTCCTCATGTTGTGGTGACCCCCAGCCATAACATTATTGTCGTTGCTACTTCATCACTGTAATTTTGCTACTGTTATGAATTGGAATGTAAATATCTGATATGCAGGATGTATTTTCATTGTTACAAATTGAACATCATTAAAGCATAGTGATGAATCAGAAAAACAATCTGTAATTCTATATTGTGAAATATTTCTTTCTGATGACAAATAAATGAAATTTTGTCTTGAAGCATGGTGTAGCATGGGTAACAGTCTTCACGCTGGGTACTCGGATGTGGGCGGATCTGCAGTGTCTCAGTTCCTAAGACCATAGAAAAGATGTGTTTTGAGTTTGAGAACCGCTGGTGTAGTGTCTCTGGTTTAAAGGACTCGTCTTCTAGCGCCTTATCATTTCACGTTCTGCTGTCGGCTATAGAGTTTTTGATTGTCAAGCCTTTCTTTCTAGCCTGTCTCCATCTGAAAGGTCTGCTGAAATGTATCCACTGGTGGCCCTGCTGGTATTTAAAATCTCAGTGGCATAACTTCCAGCATCACAGCAACACACAAGTCACCACAGTATGACAAAGTGACAAAAGGGTCGTGGATGATGGACTAGATGTACATTTAGGAGGATGTACTTGGTACTAGAATATTTGACAAAGACAGTTACAGATATAGAAAATAAATCTTTAAATTGGTCAAGAATTTCTACTGCACTTGACTTTATAACAGCAGATTGAAGAGTCATCTTATAGGACACCATAATCTGTCCTACAATTCCACTTTATCATGACTGCTAACTTCTGCTTTTCGTGGTACATGAAAACTCAGCCCTCACCCTCTATCCCCAGTAGCCATGATATCAACTCTGGCTAGCGGAATGGAGGAGGGAAGAGATTAATACATAGGTCAATTCGAATAAAGAGACTAAAGTTGGTCTGAATTATAAAGGAAAAGTCCTGGCTCACATCATTGGAAATCAGAGGAAGAATGCGTTCTTGGATTGGCTGATTCAGACGTTTCGCTCAGCTATCAACTATCCAAAGTCTGGCTTTCCTAGTGGAGACTGGATATTCATCAACCCATTTTCTCTTTATGCAGATCACGCAGCTGGTGTGCTTGCCAGCCTCCTTGGCAGTTGGATGTGGCCATTGGCTAAATTCTAGCCAATAGGATGTAAATGAAATTGTTTCGGGGTTTTTCCAAGCCAGACCCATACAAACCCCCTATTTACAATCTTTCTTGTGTCTTCCCTCATCTGCCAGCCTGGTCCACAGGATCATCACATTAAACAAAAAACCTAAACTTGCTGCCATTCAGTGGCTCCTGATTCACAGCAACTCAACAGGACAGGCTAGAACTGCTCCTGCGAGTTTCTGAGACTGCAGAAACCCTTGAATGATAGATAGCCCCATCTTTCTCTCTCAGAGTAGCTGGTGGTTTCAAACTGCCAACCTTGCCATTAGCAGCCCAACATTCAACCACTACACTACCAGGGCTCCATACACTAAAAGCTTTCTTCATTCGTGGTTGAACTTAATATGATCGAGATTTAAACTTCTGTTGCACTACACCATTGCTATTTGGAGAGTTGTTTGTCCAACAACTAATGATAATTGTCCTAACTAGCTAACTCACAGTAGTTAATTAACTAACCATTGTTAGTCTGCTCTGTGGTCAACTTCACCATAAGGCTGGTGCCCTGCTGGTTCTGAGATAGCTGCCAAGAGAAGCAGGGCTCTCTGCTTACCTGTTCACAGGTAAGCCTCATGTTTCATTGGCCTGAAATGGGTCGCCCTACCTGGGAGAGTGAATTATTCTAACTGGCTTATAGTCAACGTTGAGTTTGTTTCCCACCAAGCTCAGGACTACAGACGACGGTGAAATTTCCGTTAGACCGGAGGAAGTGAAAATGAAATCGGGAAGGTAGCCAACGAAGTTGGCCCCAACACTTCCATCATGAGCTTCTTTCTTCTAGTGCCTCCAGGGGCCCAAACTAGCCAGCTAGCCATTTGAGGGTGATTTTTAGAAGGGCATGTAGACAGTCACATGTAAGGGTTGAAAGAGACTTTTCTTTCTTAGCAGTTTTCTTGATATATAATTCACATGTCACACAATTCAATGGTTTAAACATATCACAAAGAGTTGTGCAGTTATCACCAATCAATGTTAGAACATCTCCAGGGCGGATGATCCCTTTGGGACCAGCGGTGTGAGTGGCGATACTGGGAGGGTAGAGGGAGAGTGGGTTGGAAAGGGGGAACCAATTACAAGGATCTACATATGACCTCCTCCCTGGGAGACGGACAACAGAAAAGTGGGTGAAGGGAGACGTCGGACAGGGAAAGATATGACAAAATAATAATTTACAAATTATCAAGGGTTCATGAGGGAGGGGGGAGCCGGGAGGGAGGGGAAAAATGAGGACCTGATGCTGGGAACTTAAGTGGAGAGCAAATGTTTTGAGAATGATGAGGGCAATGAATGTACAAATGTGCTTTACACAATTGATGTATGTATGGATTGTGGTAAGACTTGCATGAGCCCCTAATAAAACGATTTTTAAAAAGAGCATCTTCTTCTGTCTTGTACTCATTATTATTAGCTCCCTGTTTCCCTGAAGCATCCCTGCCATAATCGTAAGAAACTGTTCATCCAGTTACTGTCTCTATACATTTACCTATCCTGCATTTCATGCAAAAAATAAACAATAACAAAATAAACTGGAGCAAAACCTCAATTGAAAAGAAAGCAGAACATACTAAAAACTAGCACAAATTTAAAATGGGTCACAAGGGAGAACAAATGATAAGGTGTTAACTTTAAACCTAACTGATCAGCATTAGTCCACAAAGCTATTCACATCCCTGGCCAATGGTCGGAGGGGATTCACCAGAGGCTTAATCCACGTGGGGACCCTGCAAATGGCTTTTGGACACTTTCATTGTCAGCCACAGCTTTCTGCAAACCAGGTGCTCAGATTTTAACCTCGAATATCATTCTCTCCTCTGGCCTTAGATTTTATTAGTTACATTCCTGGTTCACACAGGCCAGTGTGCTTCTTCCAGGTGGCCTTTGCTCACACTTCACTTAGATGGCTGCTTGTTTTATGACGAGGCATTCAGAGCCCAGGCGCTATTCTTTCTGCTAGCTGGGCATCATCTGATGTCTTCCTCACACTTTGCTAGCGCACCCATATCTGAAAGAGTTGTTTGAGGCAGTCAAATGTTGTAAGGATGGCCTAGGACCGGAGGGTGCTTCATCTCCCCACTTTATCCGAATTCAAAGACAGGCTTGGGAATCAGAACCCACACCTTTTCTAAAGAAGTCATTTTTACATTGCAATTTGCATTAAGGAATGAGATGGCTTGGTTTGGTTTTTAATTCAGTTACTCTAAGAGTATTGACAAGAGAAGAAAACAAGCCCACCCAGAAGATCAATCTCTTGAGCGAGTCGTACATGCTTTTTGGAGTCTGTTCCTTGTCCAGCAAGAGATGATAGATAAACATCCCTGACTCTTCTAGCTCCCTAGCCCAAGTGGCGCGAACGGGCTGTGAGCATCCTTTGCAAACTGTTAAGGACTATTGTCTATTTGCCAGGCCCCTTTAGGCAGCTAAGAAACATTTAAGAAAGCATAAGAAAGGTACTTTATCCTTGTTGATTGATCCATCCATCTGAAAGATTCGATGGTCCCACAGATGGAGGCCAGGACCCAGCACTCACACATCCACCTCCCACATCCGCTTGGGGAGGCTCCTCCTGGGCCACTGCTGGTTTCATGCATTATTCAGTCACCAGAGTCACCCTACAGTCGCCCTGGTGGTGTCCTTCACACAGTCTGAGAGTGTCTCCAGGTAGGGCAGATGAGGAACAAGCAACGGAGTGACTTTGATCACACCTGCAGAATGCAGATGAGCCAGGTGGTTTGGCAGCATGGGGCTGAGCGTTCCCCTGGCAGGGAAGGCAGGAGAGGTCTGGGTGTTAGGGAAGACAGTGACGACTGCAAAGCTTAGGCCCTCGGGTTCTTAGAAATGCCTGTGGTTTAGGGGTTTTGTAGTGTTTTCCCCAGAATGCTTATTTGGGGTTTACTGTAAAGATTCCTTCCATCGCCATTTGTAAAGCGCGTTCATGCCTGTTAACTCATTTGATCCTCAAAACCATCTGTACATAGATTGTTTCCCTCCCCCTGAATCTATATGCTCAGCCTGTGTCCTATTTCACCAAATTGGAATTCATCTCGGTCCTGTGCACACTGTGTTAAAACGTAATCAGCAACCCAAGGGTCCTTTTCTTCTGCCCCTTCTCCTTTTTTGTCCACTGGACTCATTTTCAATAATCAATTCATTTACAAATTATATTACTTAAAATTCACCAGTAGCTGAAAACCAACTCAAATGTGCTTAAGCAAAAAAAGAAAGAAAGAAAAGGGCATTACTATAATAATAAAAAATCATTTGATGGAGCCCAACAGGAACTAGGCTGGGTGCCAGCTACAAAACCTGGGCTCTCTGATTTGTCAGAACACTCTCTCCATTTCCTCTCTGGTAGAGTAGCTCCTGATGTCTCATCGATCGACCCACTTATTGATTATCGATCTCCTTTTCTCGTTCTCTTTCTTCTCAGTTCCCTGGTTCAAAGAGAAGGTGGTAGCCAGCAGTTCCTGAGTTTTATGTCTTCATAAAGCTTTATGTTTATGGTGGAGTTTATATTTTCAGACCACCAGGAAGAAAAAAAAAGATCTTTTTATCCCCTAATTTTTAAAAAATCCCATCAAGAGGCTTACAAGTCCTGGTATCCGCTGCTGAACACATCACTGGGGGGAGCAACATAGAGATACATCATAGAGATAGAATTGGGCGGGGTAAGGAACGGTAACCCTGGAAGATGGTTGGAGGGACTAATGCTGGGTATAAAAACAAAAGGTTCCCATTACACAAATAGTTCTATAATCTACCTTGTGTCAGTCATGTCTTCATTAAAAACAAAAAAGTATTGAGCACCTATCATGTTCTAGCCATTATGGTAGGCACTAGAAATAAAACAGTGGAAAAGATAGACACTACTCCTGCATTCCAGAGCTTATAGTCTATCTGGCAAGATAAACAACCCGTAATCACACCTGATAATTTATTGCAATTGCATTATGAGGAGGACAGAACCTGTTGGGACTATGTGAATATACCTAGCTATAGATATTATAATACATCTATGCATACAGATACACTGGAGTCCTGATGGTGCAATGGTTAAACACTTAACTGCTAACCAAAAGATTGGAGGTTCAAAACCACCCAGCAACTCTGCAGAGAAAGTCCTAGCAATACATTTCTGAAAATATTCAGTGACCCCGAAAACCCTATTGTGCGGCTCTTCTGTTACATGGGGTCACTGTTAAGTCGGAATTGACTTGCTGATGCCCAACAACAACACAGAGATGTGTGTATATGTATTTCTGTATGCACACACACACTCATATTTATCTCCTGACCTCATTTGAATGGAGGCGATATCTTGAGATTCAAGCCATGAAAAAGATGAGTACCAACTAGTTAAGGAGCCCTGGTGGTGCAGTGTTACGGATTGGCCTGCTAACCACAAGTCAGGCATTCAAAACCACCATCCTGCTCCTCAGGAAAAGGATGGGGCTTTCTCCTCCCATAAAGAGTTGCAGTCTCAGAAACCCCCAGGAGCAGTTCTACCCTGTCCTAGAGGGTTGGTATGAGTCTGAATCGACTCATGGGAGAGTTGAGTTGAGTGTATCAATTAGTTGGGAAATTCCAAGGTGATGCCTCTTCAAGAAACCTGTGTAGACGAGAAAGATGAAGTCGAGGGCTTAACAGAACACTAGACCCACAATGCATTAACAAGTTTCCGTTTTTTAAAAAAGAAAGAAAAGGGTTCTGTGGTCGACCATGTTTCCGAAACATTGGATTGGAAAGTTTAGCTGGTCTCTTTACTGTGGAACGCGTGAGAAATGTTTGCGTGTCGCAGGGCTGACCGTGGGCTCGGGCATGGAACAATGGTGAGCATGGCGCAGGACGGGCCAGTGTTTTGTTCTGTCGTGCATCGGTCACGTGGTCAGCTTCGACTCAGTGGCACCTACCAACAACAACAAGGCCCTAAGACTCCGATCAAAACCAGCCTTTCTAAGCAACATCCTCAAAGGCAAGCCCAAGTGTGTCAGAAACCCTTGCCGGTTTCTAGAGGGTAGGAGACTTGCCCGAGAGTACACAACTCAATCATGAGAGAATCTGGACTCCTGGTCTTCCCATTGGCCTTTCAACTCTCCCAGTCTTCCTGGCATGATAGTTGTCCACATTTCACATCCTAATATAACAGATAGGCCCTTGACTACATTTTAATAAAAATTTTTGTTGAGGTATTGGATCTACGTATAACACTGTATATTATTTCCTCATTTTAAAAAAAAGGTTTCCAACTAATATTTTTGTGCAAAATGTCTAGTGGTCAGGAATGGATTACTGAAAGTCTAAGCCAAAATGCCAAACCCTCACCATCAAGTTGATTCTAACTTACAGGTAGTTCGTTTATTGTACCAGACTGGCCAATAAACACATGTGGGTTATTGAAGGGCAGAGGGATAAATGGCTAAGTGAGCCTCACCTTTCTAGTTCTCAGGCCTCTTGTTTTCTGATGGTTGGACCAGGGTACAGTTGCCTTAGCCAGCTCCCTGCTTTAGTTGGCAAGGCTCACTTCCTGTGAGACATCCCTGAGGAGAAGCCACATGGACTTACCCCGATGCAGCCCTGGGTGCTGGAGCACCCGTCTGGAGACCCCTGCCAGCACTGAGATGCTTACACATTCACTGATTTGGCTTTCCTCCTGCAGTCGGCATCATGGTGTGTCTTTTGTGAGATGGAGGAGGACTTTGTGGATTGGCATTGGACATATGGGTTAATGTTGGTCTTGGGGGCTTGGGCAGCACTGGGTTGGGATGTTTTCTTGATGTGCACTTACCCTTTATATAAAACTCTCTCTTATACATGAGTTTCTGTGGATTTGATTCTGTAAAGTACCCAGACTAACACAGTTTCCAAGATTGTAAATCTTTATGGGGATTTGAACCACTGACATTCTAGTTCGCAAACCAACATGTAATCCACAGCACCACCTGGGCTCCTTAGACAAAATCCACAGCTATTGGGTCTAATAACAACTCATGGCGACCCTACATAAGGTTTCAGAAATTGTAAATCTTTCTAGGAGCGAGAAGTCTCATCTCTCTCCCACAGAGCAGCTAGTGGGTGTGCATCACTCATTGCCTTTGAGGTCAGCCGACCAAGGCTTCTCCCACAGTGCCACAGGGGCCTGAGATACCTATAACTTCATGTGGCAGGAAACCTGAACTTCAACTGTTTTAGAAATGCCTTCACTAAACTACAAGTCAATCTTTCTTGTATGAGGGACCTTCAAAAATGTTGTGGAAAAATTCAATTATCTTCTGATTCCATCTTCCACAAACTTTTTGAAGCCCCCTCATGTCGTGAATCCATATACTAACGGGCTGCACGGACTGCAGTTACTTATGTTGTTTTCCATGAAGTTCTACACCACTGAACTACAAGTCTGGCTATACATCAAACCCCCTTGGGGAGCGTAAGAAGAAATACAGATGCTGGAATGTTATTCAGCCATAAACGAAATGAAGTGCTCTCCATCGTTAACACACATATACAAAGTATGAATCCGTGCTACAGCCTGGAAGGACTTTGTAAGCAGCATGCTAACTGAGAAAAACCAGTCACACCGAAGCCCTCACACTAGGATTTCAGTCATGAAAGTCCAGAACAGGGAGCTGTAGAGAGCCAGGAAACAGAGCCGAGTTCCTTACGTGAGACTAGTTGGGAGAAAGCTAAAAGAATGGGGTTTCTTTCTGAGGTGTTGAAAATGTCCTAAAATTTACTATGGTGATGCTTCTACTTATCTTGAGTATACTAAAAACCACCGAAAAGGATACGCGAAATGGGTGAATTGTATTGTACGTGCATTTTATCTGAACAAAATTGTAACATGTATGGAACATATGCGTATATACATTAAAACACATCTCGAAAAAGTTTGAATGAGGCTCACGTATCAGTTGTTTGTTTTTGAACTCCGCACACAATTCTAAAGTGTAGTCACATTTGCGAGTCACTGCTCCGCGCCACAAACCCCACCCGAGATCTCACAAACGGGTATCTATGACATCGAGAGTGATGAAACCCACGGGCTCATTTTCTGTCCTCGTTACCAGGAAGCTCAGTCAGTCTTGGGCGGAGTCACTCTCTTGTCCCCGGCTCTCACGGAATCAAATCAACCCTTCTTTTCTCTGGGTGGCTTCCTTTTCTCTTCATTCACATTCCGACGGGAAAACCTCCACTCTTCCCTGACCTGTGAGCAGACCTTCCATCCCCTCTGGCACTCCAGATACATGGCTACGAATGCACACACACACACACACACACACACACACACACACCCACCAGGGTTTTACTTGCTCCAGGAAGCCACACCTCCTTTTTATTTAATCCTTTTTTTTTTCTCAATCCCTTCAGAAATTTGATTGTTCTGCAGTGGTTAAACTTTGACTAATCTAATTTCCTATGAATCGGGGTTATCAACTATTAATATTAACCTATTTTTCCATGGCTGAAAGATGTGACTTTAGGAACAAAATATATGGTCTCCTTTCTGCCCGAGTTCATCAACCAGCTAAAATGTGGGTGTTGTTCGTTTCATCAGCGTTGACAGAGTGATATGGAATCCGACGCCCAGTGAACTGCTTCTTGGCTCTAATGTGTGAGCTGCGCTTCACTAGAGGGAATAAAATAATCTACTGTCATTTCTGTTTGTATCAGATTCCTTTTTGGCAGAGAATTTATTCACTCTTCACTATATAGTTATTTATGTGCTACCATCTAGCATTTTTGCATTCCCCAGCAAACGCACCATTAAAACTCTTAATGTGACACCTCATATTTTTAGTAGACTAGAAAATAGTTACAATTTTAATTTAAATTGAAATGACTATGTAATAGCTGGACAAATCAGTTTGAGATCCCCAGAGCTCTTAATTGTAATTCTCCACTGTCTTCTATGCATAAATTCTTTTCCAACGTGTTCATTCTGCACCACTCACTCTTTCTTTTCTTTCGGTTGTTCTACGCTCATTCCAAACTCACTTATTTAATCATTTTCTGTGGCTAACAACTCATGATTAAACTTTAATGCTAAATATAAATGGCTGAAATAATAAGCCTATTAAGAGTGTTTAGAGAAGAGAGAGGCTCGGACATTTAATGAATGATGAATTTAAGAATCAAGTGTAAGAAAAGGAAAGAAATTCAGTCCGGCCAAGAACAAGGCAGAAACGCAAAGATACTGACCGTTTAAATGTGTATTTATATTAGACAAGTGGGCTTTAAGAAGTCCGTGGGGGGAAATGATATTGAAAGATAATGGAATTTTCCCACCGACTTTTTGACACTTCCTCAGACATGACACAGAGGCATAACTAAGTCAACGCCAAGCACTGCTACATGTCCTCGACCGGGTTTACGTGTGCGCGTGTCCGTTTGCAGTGACAAGAGGAAACGCAGGGGCTCGAACCAGTTGGGAGGACACCTAATCCGATCGCCTCCTTTGGTCAGGGGGTCTCCACCTTCCTAACACTGCGACCCTTTCATCCAGGTCTTCATGTGGGGGGACCCCCAACCATAACATTATTTTCCTTGCACTGCATCACTGTCATTTTGCTACTGTTATGACTCAGGCGATCCCTGTGAAAAGGTTGTTCGACCCCCAAAGGGGTCACGACCCACAGGTTGAGAACTGCCGCCTTTGGTGAAGGAGGCAAGTCAAGAAAAGGAAAGTGACTTCTTCCAGGTCAAATCATTTGCAGGTGCGAGAGCCAAGGTCAAGCTAAGAGGGGAAATCCCCGAAAGAAGTGGGGGGGGGGGGAGGATTGCCTGTTGTTGAGTCCGACCCGGTAATCAATCACACCCTGGCCCCTCCTTACCGGCTCTCTTCAGGATGTGTCTCAGAGCATCTGATTCCAAGGACTGGGTTTGGTTTTAAAACTCAATACCCAGGGGACTGTGAGATCAGACTTGAGTTTTAAATCGGACTGGAAAGGTTCCAAAGGGAAAATGGTCTCCAACTGAACACTGGTGTGACGTCTCTCCAATAAACATCAGAGCAGAACTGGCTCGGGTTTCTTGGACACTGTTGGAAGCTCGGATGTCTGTTCTCCCCTCATGCCTCACCAACTCCTCCCAGGACATGCACACACATCTCTCTACGGGCCTCGTCAAGGGTGACTGCCATGCGGTCCTTCTACTTTATGGAGAAGATTAAAACTCTAGGCAGCCCCCAGGTTATAAGGCTGATCTGTTCTTAAGTTCTCCTAAGCCCAGTGTGTAGGTGAGTCAGAGCCGGAGCATGAAGGTTCTGCTGACCCTCACTTTCATGCACGAAAGGATCCCTCGTTGTGGGTCAAGTGATTGACTCTTAACCAAAAGGTGGTTCAAACCCATCGCTCATTCTGTGGGAGAAAGATGTGGTGGCGGTCAGCTTTCATGTGCATCTGCAGCCTGGGGGGCCGTGGGGCAGTTCCTCTCTGTCTTTGCAGGATCCTATACGCATCAGAGTGGGTTCAATTGTTTCAAAATTGGGCAAATTGCATAACATTAAAGGGAAAGTGTGAGCTGTCAGTCAGACGTTTGTAACCTGGGGGCTTACTGTTCCTGTCAGGTTCTGGAAAATCTAGGATCCAGAACTAACTCCACTACTGACTGGCCACGTGGTCTTGGTTCAACTACATCAGTTCATGAACCTCCATTTTTCTCAATGAAAATTTGATTTAAGAGTCCACCTTTCCAGCTCTAATATTCTACGGTGGGTAATTCTATCACGTAGCTCCACCTTCATGTGGTTCATTGAACATTTCTTTAATTTCTTCTACAGGCTATATTCTGTACTTGGCACTAGAAATGTCTAGGTCAGTAAGATACTATCCCTGCCTTCTCAGACCCAGAGTCTACTGGAGGGAGACAAATAACATCCGATGTGGGAGTTAAGCAATCAGGTGTAGTTTGTGATAAATCCAAAGTTTCTGGCTCAGATATTTGAATGGGTGACAAAATGGATAGAGTGATCACTCAAACCAGGACAATAATGACGCTGAACAACAATACCTGAGACTATCTCAGGAAGCCCAAGATGCCTGGTCACACTAAGATGGGGATTAGCACAGAAAATAGGTCTGGGGCTTGGTACATTTGGGTCTCAAGTGCCTATGGAGAGCCCAGGTGAAGCTGTACAGGAGGAAGGTGGACACAGGTGCTCTTAAAGCTGAAGACCAAGGTCTGGGCGAGAGCTATAGACTGGAGCTGTCGCCATCAGAAGCCACGGGACAGGAAAGTCTGTCCAGGAGCATGGGAAGCGTAGGAAGAGACGAGTGACAAAAACAGGACCCTGGAATTGACATTTCAGGGGCAGGCAAAGGATTTTTAAAAAGAGGCTGAGAAGGAGTGGTTGGAGAGGTAGGAAAACCAGAAGAAGGTAAAAATCAAAAGCAGAGAGAGCTCCAGGTCAGGGAATGGTCAAAGGGGCCAGAGGCCAGGAAGAGACAGTAGGTACTGACCTCCGTTATGAGCAAGTCCATGGGGTCCTTCACCTATGGATAGTCTCCAGGGGACTATGCCAGACCAAGATGGTGTTTACCCTGCCGTAAAGCTCGTCTCATCTGCGTGGTTTGGTGTGCGTGCCTCTGGGAACCGGAGAGAACAACGGCAGCCGAGTACTAGTCAAAAGATCAAACTGTATGAAGGGCACTAAAAGCATTTTGCAAACTGTAAATACCACGGTGGAGTTCTCTCTCCTACTCACATCCTTTCTGCCTCTAACATTAGCCATTTCTTCTCATCTTTTGTCCTCCTCCCCATCTGCCTTCAATTTTCAGAAGTCTTGCTCAGACAGCCTCCACTCCGTCCTTCCTGAAGCCAAGTCCCTGAGCGCGTCAACTGAACGGATTGCCATTTGGATCTTCTACTCCAACCGCATTCTACAAACTATCCTTGACGTCTTCACAAATCCAACGTCTTCTCACCCCTTCGCCTCCCTCTCCACTCTCCCTTCTTTGAAGGTCTCCTCTCCTGACTTTAATGACTCGTTTCCTCTCACGTCTCTCTCCCAAATCCTTTAGCTCTTCTTCAGAGTCATGGTTCACAAAGATGGGCTCCATCAGCAGTTTGCCTTGGCCTTAGGCCAGGAGGCCTGGTGGTGTAGTGGTTGTATATTGGGCTGCTAACCCCAAGATCAGCACTTCAAAGCTATCAGCCGCTCAGTGGGGGAAAGATGAGACTTTCTACTCCTGTGAAGAGTGACAGCCTTGGAAACCCACAGGGTCAGTTATAGGGCCAACAGGGTAACTATGAGAGCCAGAATCTGCTTGATGGCAGAGTTTGGTTTTGGTTAGAACTTCTGAGATCTCCCTAGGGTCAGAGGAGATCCTGGGTCACTAGAAAGACTCAATATCCCCTTTCTAAAGCCAGAGGCTAGACTTGAACTGTCCCTGTGGTGGGGTAGAACCTAGTAGGACTTAGTAGAACTTAGAATTCAGATCCTAGATCTTCAGGTCAAGAACTTCATAGAATGACTGCCTCTTGGAGTAAGAAAGGAACTTGAGTTCACCATCACCTGGCGTTTATAACCCTCTTCAACGGCCCAGAAATCTGCTTTCCTGCTTCTGCTGACACCTTTCAGGGACAGAAGACCTCCCCTTCCTGGACAAGCCTCTTTCCTACACAGAAAGTCTGCTTCCCACGGAACCCAGTCTGGATTACACTCAGGCATTTGGACTTCTTGTCACCTCATGGATCCACTCCAAAGTCAAATTAGTCTTCCATATAGCTTCATATATTTTTTAATCATTTTATTGGGGGCTCGTACAATTCTTATCACAATCCATACATACATCATGTCAAGCACATTTGTACATTTGTTGCCATCATCATTCTCAAAACATTTGCTTTTTACTTGAGCCCTTAATATCAGCTCATTTTCTCCCTCCCCGCTACCCCCTCCCTTGTGAACCCTTCACAATTCATAAATTATTATTATTTTATCATATCTTACACAGTCCGACGTCTCCCTTCACCCACTTTTCTGTTGTCCATCCCCCAGGGAGGAGGTTATATGTAGATCCTTGTAATCAGTTTCCCCTTTCTACCCCACCTTCCCTCCACCGTCCCAGTATCGCCACTCTCACCACTGGTCCTGAAGGGATCATCCGCCCTGAATTCCCTGTGTTTCCAGTTCCTATCTGTACCAGTGTACATCCTCTTATCTAGCCAGATTTGTAAGGTAGAATTGGGATCATGATAGTGGAGGGGGAAGCATTTAGGAACTAGAGGAAAGTTGTATGTTTCATCGTTGCTACACTGCACCCTGACTGGCTCGTCTCCTCTGCGCAACCCTTCAGTAAGGCGGTGTCCAGTTGCCTACAGATGGGCTTTGGGTCTCTACTCTGCACTCACCCTCATTTACAATGATATGCTTTTTTGTTCTTTGATACCTGATACCTGATCCCTTCAACACCTCGTGGTCACACAGGCTGGTGTGCTTCTTCCATGTGGGCTTTGTTGCTTCTGAGCTAGATGGCCACTTGTTTATCTATCTTCATATATTTTTAAGGTATTTGTCTGATCTCCTCAGTCTTGCCTCTGTAAATCCTGGCCACATTCATCCCTTTCATCCTTCCTTACATCACACAGCTTTAAATGTATTTCCCCAACTCACCGAGTACAACCATTTCCAGTGGTGACGTGTGTGTGGAGGTAGGGGTGTGTGTGTGTGTGTGTGTGTGTGTGTGTGTGTGTGTGTGTGTGTGTGTAGTAGGGAACAAAGGGGATTTCTTTTCATTTTCCTTTAAGTAGTTCTTTTTTGCAAACATCAGGGAACAATTTCCAAGAGGCAGCATGACATATGATGACATGGTAACAAGGTTATCCCGAGCCCAGCACATCAGACAGTCTGGAAAACCTCTAAGTGAAGAATGCTTGTCTCCATGAAACCCTGATAATTTAAAAGGGACACTGACTATCAGAAGCATTCAAGGTCTCCGTTAAATCTGGCAAAGCCAGGCGACTGGAAAGGGGGGGCTTCTCATGCAAGGGGACCCTTTGGTCTTTAGCGACATCATTATCTTTGGGTTATTATCATTACTACAAATACTAATACACTTTTATTAAGCACTGGCAATGACCCAGGGCAAGTGAGTTTAAGTTCATATTATATCCATTTTCATTATCGAGAGAAAAGAGGAGAATGAACAAAGGACTATAATGTGAAATTCTAAAGTAGGAAAAATGAAAAAAGGTTAATTAAAAAAAAAAAGACACAGAGTCAAGAGAAAGGCTCCAACTGTCCGTGGTCAGGAGCCACGACGGATGGTGCATCTTGTCACCCCGACTTTTCCCCAGTGATTTCTTCCCGTCCCATTCTCTGAAAAAAGACCCTCCTCTCAGCTAAGGACATGGCAGGGGCAGGAGAAGGGAAGTCAACCCTTCTCTCAAGGGCTTCTGTTGGTGCTAAAAATCCACAAATCGATGTTTCCTAATTCTAAGATCTAGCCACAACACAGAAGCAAACGTAACATTAAAAACACATTACAATTTTAAACATGGTTTTAATTACATTGAATCATGAGGCACACCCTGCTCCAAAGACCTTTCGTTACCTCTGATGCTAAGATCTCCAAGTCCAGCACGCTCATCTCTAAGTACACCCTGGGCTCCTGTACGGTTTAAGTCCCTTCGGATAAATGTGAGAAATTTCCCATTACCCACCAAACTTCACTGGAGGTCTCTTATGAAATTAGATCTTTCTGCTCTATAAATCTATGGTTAGTAATTTGGAATATCTTTTTGTGCAAGCTATTTCTCTCCACCAGGTTAATGCCTGAGGCTCTTCAGCAGGTATAAACCAGACTGGGGATTCAGATCAAGCCAAATCAACAGCTAAATGTAGACAAACGTGCGGGGCAGCCCGAGGGCCCCTTGGGTAGTGCTGCTGCTGCAGTGCCCACTGAGGCACCTGGGGAGGTTCGTAGCGGCCTCCTGCTGGAGCATCTTGCCTTGGCTGAAATGTCTACCCAGGATTCCAGATTACACAACCAGCCTCGACGCTATGTGTGAAGCCAGTCAGGGGCTAGCCTAACAGAGGTATCTGTGCGCATTTGCAAGCGTGTGTGTGTCATGTCTGTAGAAACAGACCTGGAGACTGGCCATGTCCTACCCAAACACTTCTCTAACGCCCAGAATCCAGTGCTCTTCCTGGACAGTGTGCAGCCCCACTGTCCTATGCCACAGCTTGTCCTATAGATATATGAGGGAGTAGCCCCCCAAATGGATTTTTCCTCCCAAAGCTTTGTTTTTTGTTTTTACAAAACAATCTTATCACCTTCCAAATACTCTCCATTATACTTGATACAGTTGTCAAATCTGCAATTCCATCCTTGAAAACATTTTTCAAGCTCCTGTTTGGATGGGTGACAGCACCTCCCTCTTTTTTCCTTCACCTCTTCTATGTCATCAAATTACTGTCCTTTCAGGTCCCTCTTCATTTGAGGAAACAAAAAGAAGTGGCACAGAGCAAGGTCAGGTGAGTCAGGGGCATAGGGCAAGAGAGGCTTACTGTTTTAAGCCAAAAACTGGCACACTGAGATGGCTGCATGAGCAGGTGGATTGTTGTGGAGCCAAAACCAGTCCCCCATCTGTATAAATCAGGCCCTTTTTGTCACACAGTTATGCAATCTTTTCAGGACCTCTAACTTAAAAGCTTGATGAACAGTCTGACCTGGTGGTACCAACTCCAAATGCACCATCCTCTCACATCACATCCGGGTGTGGGGGTACCCCTTGTCTTTCCAATAGGAGGAGCATCTCCAAAGTGGAATGAGAGATCATATCCATGGCCCTTCTCATATGATGTGAGGAGCAGGTGCCTGGTGGAACGTCAGCTTGCAACGAAAATCAGTGGAAAGGGAAAAAAAAAAAGCCTGTCACCAGCGACACATCTTGGTACAACACGATTTATTCTTCAAAGATGGCTTACGTACCTTCACAGTAGGATAACACACATACTCTTTTTCCTAGCCCACTTAGCACCAAGCATGACACTTGAATTCAATAAATGCTGACTGGGTACATTAAGATAGGAATGAGTCAAGAATAAATAGATATCCAATAAATGGCATTGAGTCAACTAGCTTAATCATTGGGGGAGAGGGGAAGTTTGATATTAAAAGGATTAAGGGCAAGGGCACATGATCAAATTTGTGTTTTTAAAAATACACTCTGCAAAGATAGGGTAGGAAACTACGGAGCTCATCGTGCAGGGTGTATACTTTGGGTGGACCCAGTGCTACGAATCACGCATATATTCTTAGAAGGCCCACAACCACCCTCTGTGATGGGCACTGTTTCCTCTGTTTCACAACCAAGGAGGAAACCAGGTCAATTGGCCTCATATAGTCCAGAGAGACCATGTTCTACTTTGGTGAGCAGCAGCTGGAGTCTCAAGACACCCTAAGTGGCATCTAACGTGCAACTATTGGTCTAATCTTGACCTTGGTGGTAGTCATATGGTTATATCCATTTGTCAAAGCTCATCAAACAGTATACCTAAAACAGGGTGCATTTATGTAAACTATACTTTCTAAACCTGATCCCCAAAAGATGCCATAAATATTTCAATTAAATGTATTTAAACTCCATTTAAAGATTATCACTACCAGACTAAAATTTCTAAAGTAGTAGAAAACAGTATCATTTCTTATAAAGGTTAAGCAGTGTTTCTCATGTTTATGTGTGACAAGTCTCAATGCAAAATGTGTTCCTTATTGAAATTCATGGGCAAAAGTTTTTGAGATTCACTGTTTCCGGTTATCATCTCAAACTATAATATGAGGGGTCCTTCTCCTGCTTAAAACCCTTTAACGAAAATAAGTCATCCCCCCACAGATGGATCGCAGGGAGGGGTGAGTCAATCAGGGTGCAGTAGAGCACTAATGGGTCACGCAATATACCTCTGTTCCCTGGAAGCCTCATCAACACCACCTCCCAGCCCACCACCACCTCCGACTATCACGACCTCAGCCCCACCTCTCAATCTAGATGGAGCATGGACATAGGTCTAGGCAAGAGATAAAACTTACAGCACATGGAACCCAGAACAGGAATGGGACTAGAGATACCAAAAGGGTATGGGGAGGCGGGCAGGGGGGACAAAGGGGGAACCAATCGGAATGAACGGCACATAACCACACACCCCCAGCCAGAGGGAAGGACAACAGAAACCAGAGGGGAAGGGAGACAAGGGTCGATGTGACATTTGAAAATAATCAACAATCTACAATCTATCAGGGGGCCATGAGGTTGGGGGGAGAAGGTGGGAGGTAAAAAAAGAGGATCTGATCCCAAGGGCTCAGTGGAAAGTAAATGCCTAGAAAAGGACGATGGAATATATGTACGAATATGTCGGATACAATTGATGTATGGATTGTAACAAGAGTTGTAAGAGCGCCCAATAAAAATGATTTTAAAAAAAAGTCAAAGGACAGTGCACAGAATGGGAGAAAATATTTATAAATCCTGTCTGATAAGGACTTGGGAAAATGAGGACCTAATGTCGGGGGTTTAAGTGGAGAGAAAATGTTTTGAGAATGATGTACAAATGCGCTTTACACAATTGATGTGTGTATGGATTGCGATAACAGTTGTATGAGCCCCTAATACAATGTTTAAAAAAAAGGACTTGTATCTAGCATATATGAACTATTCTTACAACTCAACAATAAGAAAACAAGTTTAAAAGGATATTGTTGATTTCATTTCTTAGGCTGTGTAGTGTGTATATACATAGTATGTTTCTTTAAAAACTCACACACCCATACACACACACACACACACACACACACACACCCCTCCAGATTCCTTATCCCTCAAACCTAAAAAACTTTTTAAAAAAATAGAGGAAAATAAAATTGGCATGGACTTAAGAGTAGTTAGGGACAAACAAGTGCACCTCAAACAAAATGAAATAAAAAAAGACAATTTAAAATGAACAAAGAATCTGAATAGGCATTTCTCCAAAGATACACAAATAACCAATGAGCTCATGAAAAGATGCTCAACACGTCATTAGAGAAATTAAAATAAAAACCTCAGTAAGATATCCCTTCAAATCCAGAAGGTAGTCAGTTGCCGATTAATTGATTCCAATTCATGGTGATCCCATTGTATTGCACATGAGGGCTTCAAAAAGCTCAAGGGAAAGAATGCATTACCTTGTGATTCCCTCTCCATGAACTCCTTTGAAGCCCTCTAATATTCCCAGTCTTCGATGGCTGATTTTTGGGAAGCATTCCACCAGGCCTTTCTTCTAACACACCCCTGGGTCAACTTGTCCCCAGCCTTCTGGTGAACAGTCAAGCATGTTTGCATCACCTCCATCCAACCCCACTGTCAAGGTAATTCCGATTTATCATAACCCTTACGACAGAGTAGAAATGCTTCCGGTTTCCAAGGCTGTAAGTCTTGATGGAAGCAGACAGCCTCACCTTTCAACCAAGTGGCTGGTGGGTTTGAACAGCACACCTTGTTGTTTGCAGGCCCATGTGTAACCCACTACACTACCAGGGCTCCTCATTACACACAGTAGGATGGCTAACATTTAGAAAGACAGTAACAGGCACTTGGAATGAAGTGGAGAACTTAGAACCCTCAGACCTTGGTAGGATTATGAAACGGTGTTGTGCCTTCAGAAAGGTTTGGCAATTTCTTGAAATGCTAATGACACACAATCCTCCTTCTACCATGTTTCCCCGAAAGTAAGACATCCCCCCAAAATAAGACCTACTTACAGTTTTGCCTCTCCCTGAAATATAAGGCATCCCCCCAAAATAAGACCTCCCCGATAAAAAGGGCCCCCAAAGCTACTGTAACTCTGGACTCTGGACCGTGGCAGCGGGTGCTGCTGCTCAGCTCACTGTTGGCCGCAGCAGCCGGAGCAGACAGGAAGTACGAGGTCTCTTAATCAGAGAGCCCACACCACTGCCAGGACAAGCTGCCACCTGCTGCTCGCTCTGCCCTGACGGAGTCTGGCTGACTCAATTAGACAGTGAGTCGCACGGGGCAGGAGTTGGGCATTGTGTGGACACACAGGGGTGACTGAGGTAGGGGGGAA
>NW_022111310.1:476065-508375 GCF_000313985.2 Echinops telfairi | reverse complement strand
AAAATGGCGAGCAGAGTATGGTAACCTCATTGAACAAGTGGACAAAGGAAATGCTAAAAAGTGTAAGTGTGGATCAAGTTGGCAACCATTGTTTACCAAGCTGGAAGACCTGATCTGTGAATGGGTTGTTGACAGGAGAGCAAAGGCGTTGGTTGTAAATAGGGCTCAGATTCAAGAATTTGCCCTTGCAATGGCACCACAGTTTGACATAGCCCCCAAGGACTTCAAAGCATCACAACACTGGCTGGATAATTTCCTTCAGCAAAGTGAACTCTCTTTAGGAAGATCCACAACATTGTCTAGACTGGAAGATGCTCAAGTTATTAAGCGAGCACTTGCATTCAATCCTTTATTGTGATGCTGACTTCTCTAAATACAATCTTTCCAACATGATTACTATGAATGAAACTGCAGTGTTTATGGGCCAATCATCTCAAACAATTGAACAGTGGGGTGCCTCCTCAGTGTACATTCCCTCCGCTGCTTACGAAAGTGCACGTGTTTCCTGTCTTTTGGCAATTCATCTGATGGCACTAAAATCCCACCTTTAATCATTTCTAAGGGAAAGAAGGAAAAGATTGAACATGTTTTGGGCATTTTTATTCTTGAAACTGAAAAAGCCTGGGCCAAACAGTTATAAGGAAGTGGGTCGATTTAATGCTGCCACTTGTTATGTGAGGGAGCCAAAGATGTCTGCTAGTCTGGGATGCAGCCAGCACTTATGGCGCTAAAGACATGAAGACATTTCTTCACGAAAGAAAAATAGATCAAATAATGATTCCCGCAGGAATGACGGCCTATCTCCAGACTCTTGATATTGAAATAAACAAGCCATTCAAGGGCAATTTGCGCATGGAAATTAATGACTACATTGAAAATAGAATGGAGAGAAATCAACGTGGAAACTTTGTGAAACCTAAACTGCAAGAGGTTGTGACTTGGGTGAAGAATTCATGGGAGAAAATCACTGGCAGTTGCATTGCAAATGCACTACGAGCAGACTACCTTGACAAGAAGTACTCATTTACGGACAGTGCTGTTGCTAAACATGAGAGATTCGGTCCACTGATTCTGAAAGAAATGGAGTCACCAGGAAATTCAGGGTTTGGATTGTTATGATGTTCCAGAAGATGATGACATGACTGTCATCAAATGAGTAAATGTACCATAGATTGTTGTACATGGAAATAATGGTAGTAACAAGAAATTCTTGATACTGTAGGATTCACAGTTTGTCTGGTTATGCTGGTTTGTGATGACAACTACTACCGTACCGTATACAGGTAATAAATTTCCTTTTTTGTTGTTCAACAATAAATGTGTACCATATTCTTCTTCATGGAAAAATAAGACATCTCCTGAAAATAAGACCTAGCGCATCTTTGGGAGCAAAAGTTAATGTAAGACATTGTCTTATTTTCGGGGAAACAGGGTAGGCATACACTGAGAGTATGGAACACATGTTCACCCAAAGAATAGCACACAAATGTTCACAACAGCATTCATCATAATTGCCCAAAAGTGGAACTGACAAAAGGTGGTATATTGTACTATCTGGTTTAAAAAAAAAAAAGAAATACTAACACAAGCTATATTATGAATGAACTGGAAATGCCAGGCAAAACAGAAGCCAGATACAAATGGCCACAGGTTGCATTATCCCATCTTTATGAGATGCCTAGAATAGGAAGTCGGAGGAGGGATACACAGAGGGAGCAATGGGCAGTGACTATTCAATAGCTACGGGGTAGGGGGCAGGGGGAGTGGAGTTGTTTAAGCCCTGCTGGTACTTTGGGGTGGGTATTGGGCTGCTAACTGTAAAGTCGGTAGTTTGAACCCTCAGCTGCTAAGGAAGGTGAGGCAATCTGCTTCTGTCGGGATTTGCAGCCCAGAGACACTATGAAGTGCTTCGATGGTTTGGGGTTTCTTTGGGGTAATGAAAATTGTTAGGTCTTGTGTCAGCTTGGCTGTGGTTTGGCAGTTGAAGACTTAGTCAGTCCCCATGATGCGAACATAATCGACTCCGAAGAGGATCTGCTAGGAGTAACCCAGCAGATGTAAGCGCTCTCACTCACTCAGTGATATCACAGCCTTGATGCAACTGAAAGGGCGTTTCCTTGGGGATGTGGCTACTTCCCTACATAGTGGTGTGTTCGTCTGGGTAGACTAGAGAAACAAATTCATAGACACTCCTATGTGTATAGGAAAGAGCTTTATATACAAGAGCAATTGAATATTGAGAAAACATCCCAGCCCACTCCGATATTAGCCCATATGTCCGATATCAATCTATAAAGTCCTCTTCAGACTCGCGAAGCACATGCAATGATGCCAAATGCAGGACGATCACCGGCCAGTAGGTGGAAAGCCTTGTGGATCCAGTGGCAGTGTAAGCATCTCAACACTGGCAGGGAATGAGCCAAGAGTGTCTCCTGCCTCCAAGGAGGAATACAGGAATTCCCCGAATCCTCAGGAAAAGGCCATGCCCACAGAGGCCTCATTGGCTATGACCCAATTGATAGGCTAGACTCCACCCCTTCACTTTTAAGTCTCAAATTGACTGTGGATTATGTAACTGCCACAAGTGGACACTGTGGAAACACTTGCTTTTTGCTGGGTCTGGATTCTGTATCTGGCTTTTTGACCTCCCATTCTTTGAACTTGAGCCAATGGCCTGCCATGTTGCCTGCTGATCCTGCAAGCCATCAGCAGCCAGCCATCTAACCTGCAAACCTTGAATTCATTTGCCTTTGCAGCCACCAGCCTGTGGTATTCCTGTCAATCTTGGATGCATCAATTCCCCAAAGCTATGTGAGAGAAGCGTCCAGCATAGCATCTGACCCCTACACTTGGGCTCAGACTGGCCTTGCCCACTTTTACAACTGTGAGCCATTTTCTCGATCTTCATTTCTCTGCTTTTCCTTCCCTAGAGATGTTCTCACACAAAAAGTGTTCTCAGTTTAGATTGTGGTGATGTTCATATCCTAAAAACCACCGAATCCCACACTTTACAGGATGAATTGTATGTGAATTATGTCTCAATGAGGTTGATAAAAAAACACCAATTTCTTTGATAGCTCTCTATCAAAACCACTTAGGACATTCAAGTGCCTTCACAAAGTGCTTCCAGTTAAACTTGAACTCTCATGTCTTCCGTGGTTCCTCCATCCCAGAGACACCACCCCGTTGCATCACTCCATACCTTTGCACATACACCTGGCTGACAGGCATACCCTCCTTTCTCTTCTCTTTCTGGTGAACTTCTATGTCCTTCAGGACCTTCTGAAATGCTTTCTTCTTCAGGAAATTATCCCTTACTCCTCCTCCAGGCAAAGCCGATCACCCCTCCGGGCTACACACATTCTGCCCCTGCTAATAGACGCTGAGCTCCCCGTGTTTACTAGACAACGTCATCTTTAGCCCCAGGACCTAATGCTTGTAAACACTTAGTAAATATTTATTGAATAAATGAATGACAAAACGCTCCCCCACTACTGACTAGAACTAGTGCTATGTTTTTCCCCCAACTAGCTTAATTGGTAAAATCCATACATATATAACTTGAGTTCTGGCCTTTAGAGACCAATAAAATGAAATAAAAGAACAAATTTGAGGCCAACATTGAGATTTAGGAAAAATTACCATAAAGTAACATTTCATGGGGTTCATAGTTCAGATACTTATCATTGTTGACCGAACACACTTACTGAAGTCAATACTTTTATTCAACATATTAAATGTGTTGTTTAACTCTAGTAACCACAGCTGTGACTTAGTTAACGATCTCAATAAATCCCACTTAAATCAGAGACAGGAAAAATTATGCAAATGAATTCTTATCTGTTTTTCTGCCCAAGGCATATTTGATAACAGATAAAACACTCCAAATTGTCTCTACTTAATAGTCAGGAAGCCATTCGAGGTTTTATTTGTATCACAAGCAAATAAAAAGAAGGGGATAAGCCTGCTATATTCACAAATGGTTTTATTTCAGAAAGAAATTACACATGAAAAGAAGACATAGTTAAGTGCCTTCATTCACATAAGGAAGTGAGTCTAGGAACGTCAACAGTTATTAATATACACAGCCACATGATTAAAAAGGACAGGAACAGATAATGGCAGATGGTTTTGCCTTAAATTCATCCACAAGACAATATCTTCTGTTAAACAACAAAGCGATACTAGGCTTCAAAACGGCTCTTTGGAAACGAGCTTGGAGTTCCAATGGGCTTGAAAATCAAACCAAGCACACCAGTCTCCACTTGGGCCGTGTCACACCCACACCCATGCAGCAGGATGGAAACTGCCCATCAATCACACCTGGCAGCTAGATAGGATGTCTTCCACTAATCTCTTGTAAACCCAGGCATCGCCCTTGAGCCGCTGCCTCCTGATACCCACCACATCGGGCTTCTGAAGCTGGCACACTTCTAGTTCAAACTGCATTGTCACTTTGCCAAAATCTGACTGTGTTTTACACTTCAGTGTATAGCTGTGGGGGGAAAAAAGATAAGAAGCCAGTTAGTGGGGAACCCACAAATACCCTGTAGAATACAAGATGTTTTTAAGTCTGTAGGAGGCCAGTTGGGGGTCGGGTGGGGGTGGGGAAACGAGCCTTATTCAGCAATGTATTACTGCCTATACTTTCCAAATGCCCTAGCTAGGTTTTAGTGATGCTGGATGACGGATGTTTACCCAGCAGCTGAACTGGGATCCCAAGGAAGAATAAGGATGAAAGGCCTTACCAGAACTCTCCCTGGCTCCAAAGAAGAGCCGATCTTTCATACCTACGCATGCCCGTCGTGCTCAAGGAGGCCCTGGCACCCTGTGTGCAGCCTCTCAGAGGTCTGCTCTGTGAACCTGACACCATTCCCACAGCGAGCACAACAAAGGAAGGTGCAGGGAAGATTGTAAGTGTGAGTGTGTGTGTGCACCTCACCGGAAACTTCTGTCTTCGAACTAAAGCCGAAGTCACCAGAAGGGCACATAATTCTGAGAGTTTTCTACTACACTAAATGGTCGTGATCATTACTTTAGGGCAAGGTTATAACAGAAAGCCCAGTTGCTTCTCGGCCTCTTGGCTAAGATCATGTGCAGAAAGCCCAAGGAGGTGGTCTATGACCTTGGTTGAAACGTATGCCATTTGTAATTAGAACAATCATGTTCCTGCTCTGACAATGAAAAGATCCAACTTAAGGGAAGCTTAAAACTTATTTTTTAAAATAGGCATAGGTTCCTGAAAAGTTGTATCAAATGAGTTCATGTCAATTAGTTGGCTAATTAGTTCCCAGTATTTTTAAGAGTGCGGTTGACTTCTTTCTGATCTTCACAAACCATGCGAGGAGCATTGTTTAAGTCCTACGGAGAGTGGAGAAGGGACTTTGTACCTACTATACAATACTATGGGACTTCACAAACTACACCTACCCCATTCCCCGATTACTAGCTCACTGGCTGGCATTTTGTGTTTAGATCACTAGTCAACAAAATCTGTTAGGCAACCATGCATTAACAGCACAGGTCTGGCAGGAACTTTGCCTGGTGGTGAAGGCTAGGTGTCAGCTTGGCTGGGCTCGCTCTGACTCTCAGGGGTTTGGTAGAATGACCAAGCCCAGGTATCACCCAGAAGTGAAACCAGGAATGTAAACAGAAACGTACATCAACGGTCACTGCAGAATGCTACATAATAGGCAAAAGGTAACAATAACCGAAATGTCCAAATAATGATTTAACCGGGGGAAGTTGTGCAGCATATACTCAGCCTCATTTTATGTTAGATGTGATCATTGTCATATTCATGGTCCATCCATTTTCACATAACCACCTGGTTTTTTGCAACTCAATCATGTAGATAAGTGAGAAGCAGCTGCATTCATTTTCATACTTAGTTATGTGTTTGGGTAAAGGGAGTTTGGCATCTTAAAAATAATCAGTCAGTATCGGCAAGGTGAAAAGGATTCCCCGCAGTTAAAGGCTCCTAATGGAAAGATGAAGCATAGCGCAATGGAGACATATGGAAGAAGACAAAGGCAATTCCTTCTGCCTGGAAAAAGAACAATGGACCATAATCACGATTAGTAACATCCCATCTGTGAAACGCTTTTGTCTTTCTGCTTTGTCACACAGAGGGGAAATCAGAAAAAGGGTAGGCGGGTCAAGAAAGAAATTTTCTGGTTAATCAGGAATTCAGAACAAATGAATGGCCAACGACCAGTTGGCCATCTCCTGACAGAGTACATGAAGAAGGAACAGATAATGGAGAGGCTAGCTTCTGATCTAGAGGTTAGAGGCCAGAGGTCTGGAATGGGGTCACGCTCAAGATGAAGACTGTCAGAGGGCTTTAGAGATGCGTTTTCATGATACCTACAGAAGAAAGCCAAGTTCCCAGAAGGCCCGCTGCCAATATTTACATACAATAGTGAAAAGTCAGCTACGTTTATAAAGACTGCTTTTCAAAATCTTGCTCTATATTGATTATCCTATTTAAATATTTCTGTCCAATCTAGCGTGCTACTTTAGTAAGGAAATTTTAAGGAGGCAGAACTGAGTAGCCAGAAGTCTAGCTATTCGGTCCCTGAGGGAGTAAGCAAGATGCCATTTCCCTCAACAACAGAAAAGAGTTAAGATAAAATAACTCCCTAAAGTACCTAAAACCCAACGTGCAAAATTGTATCTCAGTAAAGGGAAAAGAAAAGATTCAATGTCAGGGGTCCTCAAACTATGGCCCGCCAAGGATATTTATCCGGCCCGCCAGGTGTTTTTGCCCCATTTTGTTTGTTACTTCAAAGTAAGATATGTGCAGTGTGCATAGGAATTTGTTCATAGTTTTTTTTTTAAACTATAGTCCGGCCCTCCAATGGGTCTGAGGGACAGTGAACTAGCCCGCTGTTTAAAAAGTTTGAGGACAAAACGAAAAAGGAAAAAAAAAAAAAAAAGTTTGAGGACCCCTGTTCTACGTAATCCCATAATGGTTTGAGGTATCTTATAAATTTAGATTACCATTTATAAATATTATTGTAATATTGTAACGTAGAAAATAGAGGACTTAAATGAAAGCTGGAAAAATTCAAACTTTCCTATTTTGAAATGCACAGTGTAATTCTGAAAGTGGTAAACCGTGTAGGTGCTTAAAGAAATGGTATACAGCAAGGGAACATGTTGTCAACAATTACACCCACCTAAAAGCTTTTAAGAATGCAGTGGAAGAAATATATATATTTCCACAAAGCAACAAAAACACCCATATGTTCTGAGAGCCTAAAAGACATCAAGTAATAAATGCAACATCATGCTAATGTGCGTCTTACCCTTTCTGTACAAAGTCGACATGCTTCTTGGGAAGAACAGACATGATTTCATTCAGGAGTTGATCTGGATTCACTAATCTGGTAGTAGTCACATTATAGTGAAGCTTAAAGAGAGAAAGGGTGAGAGGGAAATCTTTACATTGACACAAGATCACCCTACCTGTGGAAGAAAGAGTTTAGGTTTACCCAAAGTAAGGTGGCCTTTGTCCTTGGTTCCTGAAAAGAAATCCTGGGAGTGCTGGGGGTGATTTGGTCTGGGGCTTCCAGGATGTGTGCTGGCAATGGGAGCTGGCCAAACCACAAGGCTCACCTGGGAAGTCGACATCCAGGATTTAGCAGAGATGCAGGACTGGCTAATAAAAGCCCGAACCCGAAGGCTCAGGGACCTTGCTGGTTGGCAAAGGAAGGCCAACGTGCCCCTCTTTGAGACACGGAAGCTCCAGGTTGGTAGCTTCCCAGACCTGACTCCTGCATCTCTTCCTTTGAACAATCCCGATTTTGCTGTAATAAATCTATAACCTGACGACCAGCACTCTCCATGAATTCTGTGAGTCCTCTCCGTGGAGAACGGATGCCACAAGAGGAGAACAAGCAAGTGAAAGTGAGGGTGGCACGTGGACTTCCAAACGTATGTCTGCTGTCTGTCTATTCAGCGGGCTTTTAACCCTGTGAGATCTGCCCTCGTTCCAAGTGGCTAGAGAGAGACAGAACATGCGCCATGGCCAAAGGTCATGATTGGTTCCCGGAGCTGAGTCTATGACATTGTGAGGGAATTGGTATAAGAGCTATTCCTTTTTAAAAAACACTGTCACACTTTTTTCTCATTGACTAAGAGCACAATACAGATTGTTATTTTCATTCTTGATTAGTCTCATTCATTTATTAGTTCAACAACTACTTACTGAACGCTTTTATGTCACACACTGTTCTCGTCGAAGCTGAAGACACACTAGTCCACACACAGACAAAAACCACTGCTTTCCTGGTAGTATCTTCCCTGTCAAACAAGTGCTTAATGTCTATGTTTCTCCGGTTTTAGAACTTTGAAAAAAAAAAATCACAAAAGGCTGTGGTTGGAAAAGACCAACTCCCTTACTTTACAAATTAGGAACATCGACGCCCAAGGAAAAACACAACTTGTGAAGGGAGGGTTCCCACAGTGCAATATACATCATCACTGAGGAGATACATTGGGTGGTATAAACAAATATTTACATCAGTCTTTCTTATGATCTGATTTAGAAAACATAAACTCATGACATATCACATCCTTTTAAATGTAAGTTTGAAAGGTTAGTCATCTCGACTGTGATGGCCTCACAAGTATGTGTGCACATGTGTCTGTTAAAACACATCAAATTATGTTTCCAATATGGATAGTCTATCGCATACCAATTAGACCGATAGTTTTCCTCTGTAATAAGACAGTCAATGTAAAGAAAATCATATCTACAACTTTCCTCTAGTTCCTAAATGTTTCCTCCCCGCTCCCACTACCATGACTCGAATTTGACCTTGCAAATCTGGCTAGACCAGAGGATGTGCACTGGTACAGATAGGAACTGAAAATACAGGGAATCCAGGGCGGATGAGCCCTACAGGACCAGTGGTGTGAGTGGCGATACTGGGAGGGTAGAGGGGGGTAGGAAAGAGGGAACCGATTACAAGGAACTATATGTGACCTCCTCCCTGGGGGACGGACAACAGAAAAGTGGGTGAAGAGAGACATCGGACCAGGCAAGATATGACAAAACAACAATTTATAAACTATCAAGGGCTCATGACGGATGGGGGAGTGGGGAGGGAGGGGAAAAATGAGGACCTAATGCCAGGGGTTTAAGTGTAGAGAAAATATTTTGAGAATGATGAGGGCAATGAATGTACAAATGCGCTTTACACAATGGATGTGTGTATGGATTGTGATAAGAGTTGTATGAGCCCCTAATAAAATGATTTTTTAAAAAGAAAATCATATCTATGCATATATGTGTGCATACATAAATCATATATACATACATATATATAAAGAAAATCATGAAGATGATATTCCAAAATGGCAAAGATCAGGAACATGAGTATTAAATGATGGTCGGAGAACCCCAGCTCCAAGTTCTGAGGGAGTGACTGTACTGCCATGACAGGCCCTCCCTCTGTCTCCCCCTCAATCCCTGGATCTTTTCACCAAACTCACCTGGTTCTGTCAACGGAACATTTTAAAATCATGATGTAACTGATCCCATTTGTAAAATAAAGAATGGATCCTAATGTATCTATTTAAAATCAGAATTTTACAGATTGCTTGCTTAAAGAGGGCTTATTTACCTATGATTTGCTATCTTAAAAAAAAAAAAAACTAGTCTTCTACTCCGTAGGTCTGTACCCAAAATTTAAAAGCAGGGTCTCAAAGACAGCCCTGAATGTACATCTCTGTTCATCACAGCATTATTGCAACACCCAAGAGATGGAAACAACCCTAGAGTCCATCAGTAGATGATGGATAAAGAAAATATATACATTCAATGAAAAATTCATATTCCAGAAATATGAAGTCCGATAGATACGTGCTACAACATGGATATCTATTGAAAATAAGTAAGTGAGACACAAACAAATGTATGATCCTGTTGATAATAAATATCTAGGATAGGTATCAATTTAGAGAGCAGAGGCTTAGGGGAGGGGAAATGGGAAAATATTGCTTACAGATCTCTGTTTAGGATTATTAAAAACATTTGGAAATGGAAAGTGGTGATGGCTATTCAACATAAAGTATGTAATTATGTCAATGAATTGTACACTTAATATGATTAAAATGGCAAATGCTTTATTTATATATATCTTATCACAATAAGTTGTTGAATTAAAGTGTCCTTTGTAACTATTCCAACTCTTTTATAAATTTATGAATTTTTATTATAAGACGGTGGGGCATAATTAACCACTAAACCCAGTGTTAGAAAGTCAATTCCAATGCAGAATGACTCTACACGACAGACTGGAACTGCCCGGTGGGATTTCTAGTCTGTCACGTTTGTGCAGACAGACTGCCTTATCTTTCTCCCAGTGTGGCTAGTGAGTTTGAACTCCCAACCTACAGTTAGTAGCCAAGCCAAGCACTTAGCCACTGTGCCACCAGGGCTCTTCCATGAGCCATTATGGAGAGGCGAATCAAAGCCACGACGAGATAGCACCTCACTCTCATTAGAATGGCCCAGAGGTGCTGGAGGGGGTGTGAGAGAGCTGGAGCCTCAGCTACTGCTGGTGGGAACACAGAATGGCAGGGCCACTGGGGAAACTGCTCAGCAGTTCCTCCAAAGACTGAACAGGCAACTACCCTGGGACTCAGCAACCCATCCCTGGGTACTGCCCCAGAGAAACCTGTGCACCCCTGGACGCTCCCCACAGCACTTGTCCTACTACTCGGAGGGTGGAAATAAGCCCTCAGTGTCCATCAGCAGAAGAATGGACAAACATGTGGCCCCGACACGCAATAGCATACGACTCAGCTGAAACGAGAAATGCAATCTCCACACACGGCACAAGGTGGACGAATCTCGACAACATTGTGCTCATGTACGTAAGTCAGTCGCGAAGGGACGAATAGTGTGGGACCTCACTTAGGTGAAATCAGCGGCGATGGGAGGCGGGGAGGGGAGTTTTTGCTAGGGAGGCACTGTGCTTATGTCGAGAGTAGCAGAATAATGCAGAACTCGATAGGGGCTGCCCACACGACGGGTGTGATCAATGTCATTGACCCGTATATGTAAGAACTGTTGAAAGGGCAAATGCTTGCGTATTTTCACGACATTTAAAGAAGAAGCCAAGGGGGGTGGGGGGAAAGGCTAATTTTCTACCGCAAGGCCGTCAGTTCTACAAAACCTGCCTGGCTCTGTGAAAGGAAAAAAGAAAAGAGCTTAGGAGAGGCACCACTACAGTTGCCCTAAGTGCTTTGGGGAAACTTGCTGCCTTTGCCCAGTGAAGAAACCAGTCCCTGTGGGCATAAAATTCCATTTATTACACAAATAGACAGGGCCACTTGTGAGGGGATCGGTCCATTATTATGCAAATAAGGTACATAAAATCTATGCATTAGGACTGAGCCACTTGCCTATACAAACAGCCATCCCACAGAGGTGGAGGGGGGAGAAGAGCCTACAGGGAAGGGAGTCCTTTGGACTTTGAGTCCCTGTGCTGAGAACCTCCTAGACCCAAGAGACAACGCTTTAACAATGCAGGGTCAACAGCAACACAATCTGGAGAGCAGTGCAAGATGGGATGGTGGCTTGGCTTCCTGGCCCACAGACTGAGGCGGGTCGTGGTGGACTCGCCAGCCCCGGGCGCAAGAGCGAGGTGCCTTTGGGCGGGAGGCTTGCTGGCGGAGGGGGTTGTCTCCTGGCACTTGTCGGTGGAGCTGATTTACCTTTAATTTTCTTGGTCCATCTTTGGCGGAGCCCTTCTTTTTGCTCCTGGTAAGCACGGTGATCACTTTATCCAGCCCCCTCTCGAGGCTGCCAAACACTTTGGTGCCTTTTCTTTTTGGAGTCTCCTCGACGTGCATGTGGTTGAGATCCAGTTCCACCGAGCGGCACCTTAAAAAGGGGGCAGAAGAAAGGTACAGCTGTCTCCTCCTTTGCCGTAAGACCAGAACTGAACGGTGGCCAGCTGCGGTTGCTAGAACATTTTGTTCACAGAAGAATCCTGATTAAAAGGGAGGCTTGCAGAACAGAAATTCTCATGAGCTCCGTTTTCTAGCACCATGAAGGCTGGGATGAACTATTGTCCAGAGATAATCTTTCAACCTTTAAACACCCTGACATGTTCTTGAGACTGAATGTAAGTAGTAAAAAAGAAGCTCTGTCTTGAGGATTACGCTCTTTAAAGAACTGTCTATATGGAATCAAATTGATAACAGCCACTTGAAAGAGTAGATAGGAACCGTAGGGACAATGAGTTTATGTTAATAAGGGCGGAAACACCCCAATGCGGGGGCGGGGGCAGGGGTGGGTGAGTGGTTGCGTAACAGGAAAAATGTGGCCCATGTCGCTGAATTGTACCTGCAGATGCTGTTAGGTGGGTGTATGTTTTGCTATCTACCTTCTCAACAGCATACATCATTTCTTTAAAAAGACAGAGCCTGGGCCTTGCTGCCTTTGGGGAGTGCCTCATGCAGGTGTGCCAGGGCCTCCTGCCTCCACGGGCGAGACGCAGCTGTCTATCACTAGGGTGGCAGCCATTCTCCTTCCTCGCCTGCAGCCGACTGCCACTCAGCAGAACAATTCCCTCCTCCAACTTGTCTAAGAAAATGTCAAGCAGAGACTGTCCGAAAGCACAGGACAGCGAATGTCCATGTATCTTCCTGGAACCTACATATTTTGCCACATTTGTTTTCTGTCTATAGATAATAAATTCATTAAATATATGGATTTGCTGAATTGTCTTCAGTTGAAGATACCATGACACTTTACCTTGAAACACATCAGCTTACCTCTCCAGTAAAGGACATGCTTCCACATAACCACAATCCATTATCACACAGAGAGAGTTAGTAATAATTAAATCCATACTATCTAGATATTGAATTTTCATTCTACTTCTAATTGTGGGGGGGACTATAAGAGACAAGGAAGGTCATCTAATCTGGTCTATAGAATTTCTCACACAAGAGGAGTAGGGTTTCTGAGAAAAATCACTCAGCATCATTACCATTGTAGGAGTGCTACCTGTTCATTCCCTCACAGCCGTGGCACGTTGATCCTGCCTCACAGCAACCTTATTGGTTAGAAATCCCAAGATAGTAAAGATAATAAATGATTTTTCTCAGAAATCTCTGTTCGTACAAGAACCCTGGTGGCACAGCAGCTTATGAATTGGGCTGCTAACCACAAGGTCAGCAGTTTGAAACCACCAACCACTCCACAGAAGAAAACTGAGGCTGTGTGCTCCTGTGAAGACTTGCCACTTCATAAACCCACAGGGGCTACTCCACACAGCCTTCCAGGGTCACCATGAGTCAGAATCCACTTGACGGTGGTTTTTCTTTGTCAGTTTGCATCTATTAGTAGATGCCTACGTCCCACTGGCAGAAGAGTAGAGAAAGATGGGCCTCCCAGAGGGAACCACATGGTGGGGGCCAGAGCCCCTTTCTCCCCACCCTGCTGTATTTTAAGTTCGGGGGGAAGTCCCACTGTGGAGTAGCTCATAATTCTGTCCCATGAAGAAAGCAGGCAATGACAACACACCATCCTCAAACACTCAGTCCCAGAGTCACCAAGAGAAGCTACATTAGATGCAACACTCACCGCCTCTCCGGGCTAATGACACCTGTCATTAAGCTGTGTGTCCCTCCGGGAGTCACTGGCGTCGTAACTGGCGTTTCTTTCAGGCACTGGTTTCCATCTATTAGAAAAATAACAAACATAAGCCATATGTAGCTGGGAATTCCTACCAATAATAGAGATACCATCTCAGTCATTGACTTCAGGAATATTGTAATCTCTTGGACTGTGGGGCTAAAGGTTCAAATTCTCTTTTTAAATTTTCCACCTCATTTATAATAAAAACAAAATCATTTTGCTTTATACATATGGCTCTTCTTTTTGTTCACAGAAAAACTGAGGCCATGCTTATCATTTTAACATATACTTTAACAGAATAATCTAAATAGAGCAATCACAGGTATACAGATTTTATGATTAACAATTTCCCTTTCTATAAATCGGTCTGTATTTATACAAGGGCACGATCCATGCCTTTCATTGACATATATTGAGTCGGCTCAAGGCATAGCTCTATTCAAGTCATATTGGACAGAGACGGGTTCTCGGTTGAGTTAGTTAATTGTGCCAGCCTGGCCGATAATCATATGTGGTGCTGGTTGAAAGGCGGACGGATAAATGGGTGGTAAAGCCTCGCCTTTCTAGTTCTCGGGTCTCTTGTTTTGTGATGGTTGCACCGGGTGCCAGCTGCCTTAGCAGTTCCCTGCTTCAGCTTGCAAGATTGACGTCCTACAAGACATCCCCAAGGAGAAGCTACATGGACCTATCCCGATGCAGCCCTGGGTGCTGGAGCAGCCGTGTGGAGACCCCTGCTAGTGCTGAGATGCTTGTTCGTTCACTGACTCAGCTTTCCTCCTGCAGTCGGCATCATTGCCTCTGTTTTGTGAGGTGGAGGACTTTGTGGACTGGTGTTGGGTAAATGGGTTAATGTTGGACTTGTGGGCTTGGGCAGCATTGGGTTGGGATGTTTTCGTGATGCACATTTTCTTTGTATAAAACTCTCTCTTATACATGAGTCACTGTGGATTTGTTTCTCCAAAGTACCTAGACTAATACACCGGTGAAGACCCAACAAAGGTACCGGTGATTTCTTATGGTCTTTGTTCTAGAATTTTGCCTTTCATTCTAAATAGGGTTATTTGCACCCAGGGAGTCTGTAACAAATTAGAATTAACATCTAAGATTACTATTGTCTCGTGGGTCAAGATCTAGAAACTTTACAGCCTTGACAGATAATGACATTTGTTCAAAATAATAATAATGATATTGAATTTTTACAAAGGGTTGAATATTTTGATTTGGTTTGTTTATGACCACTAACCACTATTTTCACTGGTTCCACAAGAATGAAAAATTCAGTTTAAAAATATCTATGAAAACAGTTTTAAACTTTGTATGCTACAAGTGCCTATAATTATACACAGTTCCACTTGAACAAACTGCATCTTATTGGCTTATACAGGATCCAGAAAAATGAAAGTAATGTATATGCTAAAAAAACAACAACTAATGGTGAAAGTCAAACACAAAGTGCTAATACCAAAACCAAACCCACTGGGTAGAACTGCCATGAGTTCCTGAGACTGTTTACTGGAGTAGAAAGCCCTGTCTTTCTGCCTCGGAGGGGCCGGCGGTTTCAAACTGAGGACCTGTGGATAACCACTCCATCACCACGGACTGGGGATTCGACCACTTGCTCCCTTGGGCAGCTCTTATGTTTAAGCCAACAAGGAAACAAATAATCGGGCAAAGCTTTTGACCAACACAATCTTCACAGGGACCCGATATGTTAAGTTGGCAATACCCCTAAGACTACAAATTCAGTATTATTCACATTTCGGAATAATCAGTTTATATAAGAAGCACAAAAAAATCAATAATGGAAGGGGCTTTTAGCTTCCATGTCTGCTAAAAGATGAGGCTGTCTGCTCCTGTTTAAAAAACAAACAAACCCTTAGCTCCCTGCCCAACTCTATGATTCACAAAGGACTTTCCAGTAATAGCAACTACTATTAAGGCCGCCCTAGGGGTTTAATAAATTACACGTTGAGCTACTAACCACAAGGTCAGCAGTTCAAAACCACCCACCATTCCATATGAGAAAGATGAGGCTCTCCATTCTGGGAAACCCAAAAGGGCCGTTCTACTCTATCTTACAGGGTCACTAAGTCACTGTGATTTGCAATCAGCCTGATGGCAGTGAGTCCAGATTTGGGGTTTATATGCAGGTGTTATCTCCCTGACTCTTCATTAACCACCACAGGCTGCCCCAGACACCACACCTAACCTCACCTTCTTTTCAGAAATGTTAACTCTGAAAACAAGGCAATATCACTAAAATAATGGAACGTCCGACAAATCTCTTCTCCTAAAACCTTTGCAGATAAGGTGACCTCTTAAATTTGGGTATGAGCACCATTAGCAAACTGGAAATGTAATAGCAGAAAGGGGTTTCGATGCGGTGTAACCTACAACATTTCAGAGCTGTGTTCATTAGGGACTTAACACAAGAGTAAGAAGCCTGATAAAGCTTAGGGCTCTTGCTGGCGTAGTCGGCTATTCATTGGTCTACTAAGTACAAGGCTAGCAGTTCAAACCTACCAGTCACTCCGAGGGAGAGATGAGGGTGTCTGCTCCTGTAGAGATGGAAAGCCTCAGGAACACGAGTCACTGTGAGTCAGAACTGACTCAGTAATCGTGAGGATGGCTTTCTGAGTTTGTGGTTTTAACAGGTGGCTTTATCAGGCCAGATCACAGTAAATAAAATTCCTTCAGGCTCTAATTATTCCTTCGTTCAACAAATATGACCCCCTACAACAAACGTCCTGGTGACCCAGTGGGTTAAGCGGTGGACTGTTGACAACAAGATACAAGGTGCAAGCCTACCTGCCGCTCCCTGGGAGAAAGATGGGCTGTCTGCTCCTGTAAAGACTGACAGCCTCGGAAATGTATGGAGCCATTCCACTCTGTCCTACACTGGGTCAGAATCAATTCAATAAAGTGAACTTTTTTTAGTGAGGATACCCAGCATTCGATACCTAGTATGTGCCAGACAATAAATACGGCACCTCCTGTGCACTGTACAGTTAACACAGCAGATAATCCCACGGCACTGCCTGGTGAGACACAGTCCTAGAAAACTTGGTTCAATTCTAGGCACTGTGCTTTAAAGGGCACTGTGAGAGACAGAACGTGCCCGGGGGAGACCAATAACCACCACACTAAGGTGTCCAAAAGGAGATGGCTTCCATGATTGTGAATGAGTAACCTTGCGTACGATACAGAGCTGTCTTTACACGGATGTCTGGAAGGGCGGCACAGGCTTTTCTCTCGTAGGAGCAAGTACCTTTTGAGGGTGCCGTGCAACGATTTGGGGTGGTGAGTATTCCCCTTTTAGGCTGGTTCTTATTCACGGGAGTCTTAGGCTCTGGAAACACAAAGCCCTCTTCATTCTTCACAGCAGACTTAGGAGTATTTACATTCTCTTTGTTTTTTAATTTATCTGTAGATGCTCGGCATGACCCTGGAGTTGATTCAGATTCCAGATCATTCGATGCTGTCCAGTGGTTGGCCAACTAGGGGGGTGGGAGGGGTGGGAGGGTGCAATGCACACAGCACAGTGAAGAAGAAAAATGTCAATTTCTTTATAACAAGGCTTAATCATTTGCAAATTACCTTGTACTATTTTTATTAAAATGAAATACTAAGAGAAACCACTGACAATATCAGGAAATTTGAAAATAGATGTTCCAGTCTCTTTAGCACATTTAAAGCACTTTAGCCTATTGACAGTAATTCTCAGCATGTCTCAGGTCAAGCGCTGAACCAAGCACACCCACGACCTAAGCAATATTAAGGGTGACCAGTGTTTGCCAAACCTAGATGGTTTGTCTTTAATATGAAATGATTTTTAAAAGTTGGTGAACAAATGGATTTAAAAGATAATGGAATTTTCCCACAAACTTTTGGAGTCTTCCTGCTGCAGCAGTGCTTATGAAGGGGCTAACATTAAGATAGTCTAACAAAAATGGTGAATTTTTTTTTTAATTGTTTTTTAATCTTTTCAAATTGACGGTTGAGATTGTAAGGAAAATCCTCAGATGCTGAACTAAAAATAGGAACATGGTCACAGAGACGTGGTTAAGGCTGGAACTGCTGGCTGCCCACGAGCATCTAGCTCACCTCTCTGATGACCTGCAGCATAGATTTTATTAGTCTGAGGGCCTCAGGCAAGATGCTAAGTTAGGCTCCAAGCTCCCAAGTAGAGACTGTAACTTAAAACGAAAGGATGAATTAAACCTGAATGTGGCCTACAAAGGAAGTCAGCAAGGAAGCTTGTTTGTCTTTGCCTTGGCCCTTGGGGAGAAGGGGGAAATCTTTAATAACTTGTAAGTAACCACAGAAGAATCTTCATATGAATTTGGGGTGTGTCCATCCGGGTTGTATCTCCCACCAGACTAATTCAATCTGTGTGCTGAGTAAATAACCAGAGAAGCTGGAGTACATGAAGAACGCACTCCGGGAAGGCTTATTAACCTGCAAGCTGCAGATAACACCACCTTGCTTGCTGAAAGTGAGGAGGATTTGAAGCACCTGCGGCTGAAGATCAAAGATTATAGCCTTCAGGATGGATTACAACTCAATGTAAAGAAGACTGAAATCTTCAGAAGTAGACCAATAGGTAACATCATAATAAATGGAGAAAAGGTTGAAGTTGTCAAGGACTTTCTCTTGCTTAGATCCACAATCAATGCTCATGGAAGCAGCAGTCAAGAGATCAAATGACAGCCTTAAACCTGGGGTCTTCCTGCCAATCTTGGATTCCTTGGCCCCCACAGTTGCTGCATTAGCCAGCAGCCACACTAACACCTGACCAATTGGCCTAGAACCTGAATGTGCCCATTTCTACAACCGTATGAGCCGTTTTCTTGACTCACATTTCTATATACATACAAATATATAACCATTACTGGTTTGGTTTCTCTAGTGACCCAGCCTAAGACAACAAAGAAGCGCGATAATCTAAGATATGTCTGTCCTAAGTCCCAGAGAGAATGAAAAGTGTGGCAATAAGTCAAAGAACTTTCCATAACTGACTAAAGAAATAATCCTCATCTATGGATGGGAAGCATAATGAATCACAAGCAGAATAAATAAGAAATCTGCATCTAAAACTAGAAATAGATAATGGTAATGGTTGAACAATATGATAAATGTAACTGATGTCACTGAATTAATGATATACATGAAGAAAGCTGAAATGGCAGTTTGCGACATATGTATTTACCACACATCCGCACAAATGTCAAGAAGAAATATCCACATCTCTACTTACAAGCTTCTATCACTCTGTAGGACACCACCCACACAGACATCTGTTGCTCCCTGGAGTTATACAGTGCAGGACCTCCGACAGTCAAACTGCAGACACACACACACACACACACACACACACACACACACACACACACTCCGACAGTCAAACTGCAGACACACACACACAGCTAGAGAGAAGACAGGCTAACCAGAAAGGAATACTTCTACAGACACTGACTTATCAACAGCAACCAAAGAATCAAGAAAAAGCAGACTAGTATCTTCCAATGATGAAAAGACTACTTTCTACTCAATTTCTCTATAAACCTGAAGTTGCTCTAAATTATAAAATTTACTAATAAAGACTTGGAAAGTAAAGATGATTGTTAAACTAAAAATCTATACACAAGGGGCTCCCCTCCGAAAGGGAAGGTGAACATTTTTATACAATGAACCAGTGTCTACCTGAGACTATAGC
Organism: Echinops telfairi; assembly: GCF_000313985.2. NCBI lineage: Eukaryota > Metazoa > Chordata > Mammalia > Afrosoricida > Tenrecidae > Echinops > Echinops telfairi. The sequence goes on along the minus strand of NW_022111310.1, from coordinate 488,996 downwards.
CTTTAGACACCCTAGAGTAGCAGTTCTCAACCTGGGGGTCTTGGCCCCTTTGGGCATTGAGCGACCCTTTCACAGGGGTCGCCCGATTCATAACAGCAGCAAAATGACAGTGATGAAGTAGCAACAAAAATAATTTTATGGTTGGGGTCACCACCACAGGAGGCTCTGTATGGAAGGGTCGCGGCCTTAGGAAGGTTGAGAACCACTGGACTAGAAATAAACACTCCCGCGGCTTAACAGTAGCCGAACAACAGAGAGGCCTTTAAGGGGAGCGACAGAACCAGGAAGACTTGCACTGCTCAGGAATCCTACGACTTCCGAAAGGCAGCATCGCCCAGGGAGAAGGCTTGGGAGGCAGAAAGGGGTGAGCACAAGGAGACAGGGGGCGAGGGCGGCACCCTGTGGAGGTGTAAACGACACCACAGTCGAAATGTGTGTGAACTGGTGAATGGAAAACCATTTGCTTGTTTTATCCAAATGAGAATCAAATAAAAGGCTTAACCTAAAAGTGTTCACTGTCAACCGACCTCACCCCCCCAAAAAATTAATCTTAGTAAATCCTGATAGCCTTACCATATAAAATATCAAATCTATGATGTGAAAAGTATATAGAGTTAAAATAAATTATTCTCCACTTATGAAGGTAAAACCTCAAGGGGGTGGGTGGGGGGGGATGGCAAAACCTTCTCAAATTTGATAAAAAATATTCATCTAGACATCCAAGATGCTCAGTGAACTCTGAGCCGAGGAAAGGAAGAGCAGCAAGAGGAGAGACAACACACTGGGTGCTGGAGGGCTGGGGTGGGGTCAGGGTTGATGACAGCCGCATGAGGGAATGGAGGGGGGTGCAGGCCAGACTGTTGGATATCTTGATTTCGGTTACAGTTAGTTATACAACAGTATACATGACAGACACAATGAGAGATTGGTGAAACATGAATCAATCCGTTACTTCCAAGATTTTGTCTTAGAGTACTGGATTCATGTTTCATCACTCACTCATTTTTTTTAAATTAAGGTCTTTAATGGTTTAGAAATTCATTTAATATGTAAGCACAAACTTAATTTCACGTTAGATTCTGAAATGCTTTAGTAATTCAGATGCTAAATCCTGCTTTAAATAGTCATCAAAATAACCCACCGGTGGTGTTTGGGGAGTGGTCACACCTGCTGACGAATTTTCTTCGCACCAGTCATGATTTATACCTCCAACCACATAATTGTCATCACTTCTGGTCATATCTTCCAGACTCAGATTCTTTGGCTGTTCAAAAGTATGTTCAAAAGCACATTCAAAAGCATGGAATAAATTAGGTAAAAAACCCCGCATGATTCAAGCTTTCAAACAATGTATTCTAGGCACAGGGCAAAACACTGAAAGGAGAAATGAATGAGAGATAGTGTATTCAAGGACTCACCATCCAACACAGGGGCAGAAAGTCAAAAACTCTGTGTGCCAATTAGCAGGTAAGAAGGTCTCTGACTCTTGAAAGAGGGTCTCTGAAGAGTTTTATGCTATATGGTGGGCTACCTAGCTTATCATTATCACCAGGGCGGCCTCTGAGTAAGTAAAGTAAGCACGGACCCGCTGTGCTTCCTTACGAACCTTAGGGAGCACTACAGAACTTGACAAGAACTGTAAAAATACACTGAGCGGTTAGAATTCCTAACAAAAATAAATTCCTTTTATGAAAGGTCCTGTTCTGATACTCCCACCAGACTTGTTATCTCCCTCACTCTCCCCTACTCCAGAAACAAAGCACATGGTAGCTATATCCTAAACCCGGATACTATGGGGTGCACCGCATTTTTAAATGTCTCCCTCTGTCCATTTCCTTCAACAACTCCTTGACCAGGCAATTTTACTTGAATATCTTACATCTTGACTCTTTTTTTCTCCAGTCTCATTGCCGTTGCCCTAGTTCAAGAACAAATCCTCTCATGTTTGGCTATTCAAAGAGACAATCTGATATCTGCCACCAATCGCTCTACTCTTTCTAGCAGAGAGAGCAGTTCCATGGTTGCCAACTACCACCATTAGAACTGGCTGCACAGAGTGCTAGGCTGAGAATGATATGAAAGTTTAGTCTAGACTTCATGGGGAAAAGTACATTGAGATATGGATGATGGCTGTCATCAATACTGTAACACTACTACTAATCACACATATGCCAGCCCTCATTGAACAAGCCTACATACTGCGGACGACCCTCCCAAATCCGTCATGCCTCTATCATGCTCATCTTCAGGGGTTCTTCATTACCTCCAGCCTGAAGTCCCCACTTCTGATCCAGCAGTTCACAGTTCTAGCTCACAATCCAGCTCTTTCCTGCCCTTCCAACTGACTCCTTCCCTCAATTTTTCCCCTACGTGAATTCTTCATTCTAACCAAAATAAGTCCATTTGTTGCCAAGAGAAAAGACTAAGGCCATTTGGGTCCTGATCTTTTGATGATTCCATTTATCTCACTCACCCTAAATTCTATGCTCCTTCTTTCATTGTTTTTTTCTTCGTCTTAAGCTCAATTATAAGTCATTTGAATCACCCATGGGAATCAGGCCTTTCCTCTACAGCTCCTACACACAAACACACTCCCGCTCCTACTAGGATGAAGTGTTAGCTACACAGATGTCTTGCTTCAAAGTTGGTTGTTAATGAGCAGGCACTGTTGCTTATTCAAATGTTTCCCAAGAGCCTAGTGTAAGACGTGAAGATTTTAATGATGTAAAGATGCTGGGGTCTTCTGTGACTCTTGAATCAATTCATAGTATTGTTTCACAAGAAGCAGAATCTATCGATGCACAGTTCAAGATTACTTACTTCCTCATAAACAACACCCCAGAGACAAGGGGCAACACGATTGAGGGGAGAACAACGTGGCCTGCTTAACGATCAGAAAAGAACCTCAACCTTGATTTCTGCTTTATTTCTTATCATTAAGATGTTCATCTCATTTAAAAACTGACTCAATAACAAATGCCCAAGTAATCTAAATTACTAGATAAATGCTATATAATATGTAGTATGTAATAGATGAAAGATTAAGAGCAAATATCGGGTGGGAAAATGAGGAGCTGATGCCAGGAGCTTAAGTGGAGAGCAAATGTTTTGAGAATGATGAGGGCAATGAATGTACAAATGTGCTTTACACAATTGATGTATGTATGGATTGTGATAAGAGTTGTATGAGTCCCTAATAAAACGATTAAAAAAAAAAAGAGCAAATATCTTCCCAGATTTCCCCACTTGGATATTTTATAAATCACATAAGCAGAGAAATTGAGAGCAGGACCAACAGAGACATAAAAGAATTTTTTTTTCCAAATCCAGCAGCTCAAGAAAATGCCTCCATCTCTAGTGCCTTATGAAGCGGTTATTCTACGGATAAAGATGCTTAATATCTTGCTTCATTTAGCTTGGTCAGAAGTATAATTCAGAATTTTGTCTTTTAATGGGCCCAATGGTGCTACTTCAATCTGAAAGTGTATAAAGGATTTAGGGATGAGGGCAGGGATGATGGGGTGATGGGATGACTCATGGAGCCCATAGACAGAAGATATACCCATGGATGGCGTCTTCACCAGCTCAACACAGCCTGCTAAGAATAGAGTAGAAAATTACCCCAAGAAAAGTATTATCTCATTTTGGACATTTCTGTACACAACAGCCACTTCCATTAATACTTTCACTTCCAAGTTTAGGCAAAATACCAACAAGGGAAAAAGGAAGTGCCCAAGAGACAGGCAGGCCTGGCAGGGACATAAGGTCCACTACACAGGTAGCATGTAGTCTAACAACTACGTCACCAGGGCTGGTCACCAATATTATTGCCAACAATTTTTTAAAGTATCTATAATTTAATAATAATGTCCTTTTAAAAACATGTTCAACTGTATTAATAATAATCACATTAAAAGAAAATGAAGAAATATACAATAGAATGTCAATGATATCATCCATAGATAGGTTTACAGGTAAAATCTACTTTCCTTTGAGCCTATTTGGCTTGAAATTTGTCTACAATAATCAGGAGAAGAGACATGTAGGTTCCCACCACCCCCCTCCCAGGACTCTACTAGTTCAAACCAGTTCAGTCATGGTGAAACCAGGAGACGTAAACTTTTGAAATTTGGGTGAAGCAGAACAAGAACCAGAAAGGGAGAAACCCCCAGGATTGAAGCCCTGAAGTGGGAGGTTGGGAAGAGGCCTAGCGAGCCCGTCAGGAGCCTGAGGCAAGAGAGTGCCTTACTCCCAGCCAGTGGAGACAGCACACAGTCACAGCTGTGCAGAAGGCCACTTCTTTGAGCAGGGCACAGTTTTCAACTCAACTGGTCAAGAGACTTGGCTGCTAAGCAACAGGCATGCCGCTCTTGTTTTCTGAGTGGGAGAGTGTTTCTGTCATTCGCGATGTTGACGACTCATCGTGTTACCCATCCCAGTTAGCGTCCTAGCCACTCACGCTTTGTACATTTGGGTCCACCCTGGCTTTCGTCATCAGCCAGACCTGAACTGGGAAGACTAGTCCAAAGCTCTGGTTTTTAAAAAAATGCCACATTAACATTCAGCTTAGTTCCCATTTTCCACCTTAAAAATGTGAAGTCGTAAACTATCTTGCTTCTCAGGCTCCTTGACACTAGCAAAGGAGGGTATCCGCGCACTCCCAGGGAGGGCACATGTAACACCGGCATTTACCTTGCCGTCTCTGGACGGAGTCCTGCTGGCTAGTCCGCAGGAAAAGGAAGGAAGCCTTAAACGAACTGGTCTTCCCCGAGCCTTCTTGGCTAGAAGCAGAAGATAGGTCGCCGTCAGATGATCATACTGCCACTAGAGGAAAAGAAAAAGAAGTTGTTCAGATGGCGAAAGTTGTTTTGAAATCATATTCTTTTTGAAATTGAATTTTCTTTTTCTGAGCAGTAGCCCTTCAGAATTTTTAAAGGCAAATCATTTTTCAAGGCATTGAATGAGAAACCGAAATCCCCTGCACCCAATCACCCAACTTACCAAGCCAAACTCACTGCCATCGAGTGGATGCTGCCTCACAGCAACCCTACAGGGCAGAGTAGAACTGCCTCGGTGGCTTCCACGCTGTCTATCTTCACAGCAGGGGAAAGCCTCGGCTTTCTCCTGCAGAGCAGCTGCTGGTTTCAAACTACTGGCCTAGGGATTAGCAGCCAGTGAGTCACCCACTATGCCTAACCTACACACACATAATTGTCACATCATAGAAAAAACTGCTTTCTAACTTTCTTAGCTCTTTCTTCTGCTATTAACCCCATGTTGCTTGATTCTGCGGCTTTGGGTTTCTTTCATGTTTCAGATAAAACCAGCTGTAGATGTCCTAGTGTGGAAAATAAAAATGTTGCTCTCTACAAAACACTCTCTTTTTTCACACACACTTCCTCCCCGCATTCTCCCACTTTAATTTTATCACCATTTTCAGTTACATTAAGAGTCAGCATTTATACTTCTTTGCTTATGTAATAGCTTCCACACGTAAGCAGAGGTAATAATCCAAATATTTAACTCGCACTCTGGCACTAACCAATGAGAAGAAGTGAGCACTGTCCTTAGGTACCCCACCAAGCCAAAACTGGACAGGGGGCTAAAGGAGATGCAATGCAGTGAGTAATTTACTGTGGCCCTTATAGCCATAGTCTTCCACCAAATGACCTTTTCCCGATGGGTCTGGGTATAAGAGAGAGTAGGGGGATTTACGGAGAAGGGGATTCAGTTCTGAGGGATTGTAAACAGGATTCGTTGTGATCGTCACCCTGTTAAATACAAAGTAAACCATGTCAGGTGCAGGAAGAGGGGAATCCCACCACTAACAAGAGACCGGAGTGGAGCTTATCCTCTGAACCCTGAGCCCCGCATAGTGAACTTCCTCACCCCGGGAGGCAGCTCTGACTGCAGAGGAGCAGTGGCAGCAAACAGAGCAGGAGACAGAGCAGTGGGCTTCCCGACCCACACAGCAAGTACAGCTGAGACTCTGGGGCAGGAAGCTGACTTGTGGAGCTACATGCCTCTGGGCGCTTAATTTGGGGAGCTGAGTGACTTCAGGTGGAGGCTTACAGGAGGGTGGCATGCCCTTTGGGTATTTATTAACAACCCTAAAATCACGCAGCTGTAACCTGAGTATTTCCCACCTGAATTAGAACCTCTGTTGACTTCCATAATAAACCCCACAATGGTGCTTCAGCCCTTGTATCCTGAGAAAGGTATCTTCAGCTCTGGGATATTTCTTCACGAAATGTTCTGGTGATGATGACTTCCCCGTCCCTCCCTCCTGTGTTCTCTGCTCCATCTTTCTGAAACTTCTATTATTCATATGTTAGACCTTTCAAATGGGTCGTGCAAATTTTCGTATTCCTCCTCTTTATTTTCTCATCTCTTTGTCTTGAGAGTCTACTTTTGAAAGATTTCATACCCACTTCATTTCCACCTGGGCTTTTGATTTCAGCTATTTATTTTTGTGGTCATATTTAAATCTTCAAGAGTACTTTGGAATGCCTTTTTTTTTTTTCCAGTCATCGTCTTCCTGTTACAAGAATGAAATAGTTTCCTTTATCTCTAAGAGCATCATTTTTTCAGCCATTTTCTTCTGCTTCCTGCATTGTCTGTTTTTTTCTAAGTATCTTTGTTTCCCCCACCCCCCCACCCCCCGCCTATTCGTTTTGGTCACTGACTTCTATGTTAGAGGCTATGCTCAGATGCCTCGTGATGTGGGGCTGTTTCTGTTTTAAAGTGCAGAATCAAACTGCTAGCTGTTTATGGACAGGCTGAAGCAGCTCTGCTCATGAACATGGGGGTTTTCTCTAAGGTGACAAGACAGCAACCTCAACGCTCCATCACCACCGTAGAAGGCCTGTTCTCTTGGCTTCTCCCTCGGAAGAAATCTTCCACTCTTTCCCCCCACATCCACTACAAACAGGACAAGACCCTGGTCTCAGGCTTCTCAAACCGGAGCAGGAGAAGGGAGTGAAAGAAGGCGGCCCACAGGGCAATATGAGGACCTTAGGTCCACCCATCATCCATGTCACCAGGTGCTTCACCACGACATGAACTGTACAAGAACACCCAAGACAAGAACCACCCTTGCTCGGCATCTCCAACGGGGGTAGCAAAGAGGGGCTATCACGCAGCACAGAGCAGAGAAAGAAACCAAGACCCTGCTTCTACTGCAGACTCTCGACCAATTTTCCTATCTTCAGTCCTACTCCCTTCCCTGGCTTCAGCGTTGCTGGACCGCTCCATTCCGATCGCAGAGGGTCAGCAGAGAAAGAGGAAGATTCTCAATGAGCTGGTTGACGCAGTGGCTGCAACGACGGGGAGGGCGGCTCGGGCAGTGTTTCGTTCAACTGTACACAGGGTCGCTACCAGTCAGAGCTGACTCAGGACACCAAACAAGAGTCGCCTGCTGCCTTTTCACACTACAGCCTCTTGGCACCCAGCTTCCTCTGCATCCTTGATGCTAGCTACCACTCAGCTCTTGATTCCACAGCTTCCAGAATTTTGCTGCCTTTCCCTGTCTTCCCCTTTCTTCTCTGGGTCCTACTGATTTCGGGGGGGGGGGGGGTGCACTTCTATTCCTTTATGATTGTTTTAGTGAGGTTCTGAAAGTCTATTTTTTTTTGCATGTAACACACCCAGGGAAATCACACACACAACATACAGAAAACTAACACGAGGGGACTGCACAATTTGAAAAAACAAGCAAACAAACAAGCACCGTATACAAGAGCTTCAAAAAGTTTGTGGGCAAAAGGAATGAAAATATAATGGGATTTCTCTATGAACTTTCTGAAGCTCCCTCGTATACTGCACACATGATTTACATAAAAACACAGTAAACAAATCTTAAACCCGCTGTGTTTAACAGACAGTTTTGAAATAACACACTCAACAAAGACGATGGAGCTTGAAAAGTGCGAAATGTTCACAGTGGTGAGGAGTATTCCATTCCACGGACACTCTCACAAAGTGTTTGTTCAAAGAGGCTTACTACCAACCCAGCTTTCAGTAATAATTGTGTTCTCAGGTAGGAATTTCTAATTACAATCAGAGCATAGATGCTTAGAAATTAGCCTTATCAGTAAAGAAGGGGAGGTATAAACTACAGTGTGACAAATGACCGTGCCATGCTGCCTTTTAGACGGGGTGAGGGGATGGGGCCAGAGAAGACTTCTTGTAGAGGGCACCTGGGCCTGGGTGAGATGATGCAGTTGTAATCACTCACCCTCTCTCCATTTTCCACAGACTACATTACAGGCTTCTCCCATTTGAAAGAGATGCCACATACTGATGAGAGATGATGGATAGGAAGAGAGCTGCCACTTTATCGACAACGACGTGACATAACCCAAACCCTGTAAACCATTCCTGGAGAGTTTTAAGGGACCTTTAGTAGTGATGCCGTAGGCTAAGCGTTTCAACTTGCCGGCCCCTCCAAGAGAGAACAGTGTGGCTGTCTGCTCCCATAAAGGTGTCTAGCCTCAGAAACCCTGTATAGGGTCACTGTGAGTGGGAATTGAATTGATGGCAGGAAGACTTCATCTCATACTTTAGACGGACATGTCATCAGAAGGGATTAGTCTCGGGAGAAGGACACCAGGCTTGGTTAAGCAGAGGGTCATCAAACAAAGGGGAAGGCCTTGGCCAAGATGGACTGACACAGTGGTTGCAACAATGGGCTCCAACATACTAAGCAGCATTTCATTCTGTCACACGCTGGGTCATTCTGAGTCAGAATTCATGCAAGAACCCGCAGTAACAACATGCACATGTTCCCTTCCACTGAAGTTCCCCTAGTGTAGTGGTTCTCAACCTGTGGGTTGCGACCCCTTTGGGGGTCGAACGACCCTTTCACAGAGGTCGCCTGATTCATAGCAGTAGCAAAATGACAGTGATGAAGTAGCAACGAAAATAATTTTATGGTTGGGGGTCACCCCAATGTGAGGAACTGTATGAAAGGGCCGTGGCATTAGGAAGTTGAGAACCCCTGCCCTAGTGGGTCCCTGGCTGCTCCTGCAACCCAGAGCCACGCACAGCTGGAGGAATAGGAAGAAAGAAAGGTCATACTGGACAAGGGGCTGGGGAGGGGTCAGCAGCTCAGGTAACTAGGCAAGCTATAGGTCTCGGGTGCCACAGGGCGGTGGTATCCCTAGAGGGCAAAAATGAATGAGCTCAAAGTCATAGGAAAAAGAACATCTGCGTCTACAAAGCCAATTAGGGGCACTTGTGTTCACATTGTGAAAGGAGTCCTATGTAGGTTGAATGTTCTGGAAATAGTCCTGCTGCTTTCGTTTGGTCCGTGCATGAAGATCAACAGCACGGTTCACAGTGCCGTGGCCTCTGGGTCCTGTCAAATCAGCTCCGAAGGTGAAAACAAAACAACTCAATTCTGACTCGTACTGACTCTCTTCTGACTCACAGCAACCAGAGTAGAAATAACCAATCACGTTTCCAAGGCTGTAATCTTGCTGGATGCCGACCACCAGGTCTCTCTCCCTCACAGAGCGGTTGGTGGGTTCCAACTCCTAACCGCTTAGTTACAGTCAAGCATTTAACCCATGTGCTACCCAAACTATAACAGACGCCAGCTCATCTCACACCTGGTTTTCACTGGGGTCTTCAAATGAGTGTGGATTCTCAGAGACTACCTAGAGAACCTAGGTTCTTAACCGCCACACGACTACATTTTGGTCTGAGTACGTATTTACTGTGAGGAGATACCCTATGCACTGTAGGACTGTTAGCAATGTCCCTGGCCTTGACCAAAAGATACCACTGGCAACCACGAATATCGCCCCCAGTTATTGTCAAATGTCTCCTGGGGTGAGTCTGGGAGGGGTGGGGCACAAAACCCACAAAACCCACCCCCATTAAGAACCATGTCCTAGACCAATGCTCCAATGCCACAGGGACTTTACTGAAATGCAGGTTTTGATTCAATAGGTCTGAAGTAGATTCTGCATTTTATAAAGGAGAGTATTTTAAGGACTAATTTTTTTCCCAAAAATCTCTTCCCCCAGTAAAACTGAGTGTATTTCTTTCAAGAATCATCCTTGTCCCCTCAAGACCAATAATGAGAGGAGCGATACCAGGAGGAAGGAGAAGTTGGGGGACGAAAGGGGGAGCTGATCACAATGATCTACATGTAACCCCCCTCCCTGGGGGACGGACAACAGAAAAGTAGGTGAAGGGAGGCATCGGTCAGTGTAAGACATAAAAAAATAATAATAATAATTTATAGATTATCAAGGGTTCATGAGGGAGGGAGGGTGGGAAAAAATGAGGAGCTGATAGCAAGGACTGAAGTAGAAAGCAAATGTTTTGAGAATGATGATGGCAACAAATGTACAAATGTGCTTGACACAATGGATGGATGGATGGATTGTGATAAGAGCCCCCAATAAAATGATTTAAAAAAATAAAACTATAAAAGTGAAAACGCCGATCCAAAAAAAAAAGAAAAGAAAACCGAGGGGCGAGGAGTTTGAAGTTGCTGAGGGTTTCGTCCACAAGTGAGTGGAGCCACAATCAAAGCGCATGGAAGCAGCAGAAAAGAAATGGAGTGGCATATGGCATTGGGCAAATTCACAGCCCAAGACCCCGTCAACGCGTTCAAAAGCAAGCATGTCACTGGGAGGACAAGCCAGGATGCTTCCCATCACCTCCTCTGCGTGTGGAAGTTGAACAATGACTAAGGAAGTGAGAGAGGAGAATCGCTGCATTTGAATGGCCATGCTGGCAAAGAACCCCGAGCCCATTGTGGACGGCCAGGACAAATATGAAAGAAGTAGAGCCCGAACGCTCCGTAGCAGTGAGCACGGTGAGACTGTTTCTCGTAGGCTTGGGAGGTGTTGTCAGAAGAGACTAGACCCTCGGAAAGAAAATGGTAAAGGAAAAGGGGTGAGAAAGGAGGAAAGCCTGTCACGGAGATGAACTGCCGCAGTGGGCCGCAGTGGGCTCGAACAGGGTAACAATTGTGAAGATGGCAAAGGGCAAGGCAGGGTTGATACAAAGCCTGAACTGCCTGGAGGGCAGCTGTCAACGACAGCATGTGCTCGGCTGAGGACCGGGAGCACCAGGAGCACCGGCTCCACACACACGACTCATCGGCTGCTCGGAAACCAAAAGGATTTTTTTTTCTTGAAGTTTGTCTGATGTCTTTGGACCGTTTCAGAGACGAAGGCTGCCGTCTTTGCTTTGATCTTTCACTTGGCATCGGTGAATGTGGGTGTTGGGTATAATGTGCGATCATTAGAAATCTGCTCTGACAGTTCAAGGGTTGGCATAGTGTTCTGTTTCCTCTGGGACTGGGTTGATACCAATTCAAGGTGACCCCGTAAACTTTAGTAAACTTAAAGTAAACTTTAACTGTGCCAGCTTTCAATGTTCCTCAAAGTATAAATCCCAAGGCTCAGCTTCTCGATGTTATTTTCTTTCCTTTCAATATTGCTTAATTTCTCATCTTAACATTTCTTATTCCATTCTCACCAAATCATTCTAAGGCACACAAGGGAATCCTGGTGGGGGTAGTGGGTGACCCTGTGGGCTGCTAGCCGCACGTCAGTAGTTTGAATCCACCAGCTACCCCATGGGAGAAAGATGCTACTGTTGGCTCCTACGGATCTCTGTGGCCCCGGGCCCCGGACACCCTAGTCAGGGCACTATGAGTCAGCATTAACTTGACGGTTGTGGATGTTTGTGGTTTCAGTTACACAAGAGATAGACAAGCCATACCATCTGGCTCAATCTGTATATTAAAAAGTAGAATCTGGCACGTTTTATAGGTAATTCCTTTCTTTATTGAGTACCATCTTCCTTTCACATTTCACAGGATTAAAAAGTTCCCCTTCGAAGGCTCATTAAGAACAGTCTTACCAGAATTGTCCAATTGATGTGTAAGGCTACAGAACAAGCCCCAGAGACTGAGGCATGCTGGAAAGACCCCTCCGGGTTTTATGTTAAGCCACCTAAAGCTGAAAGAGTAGATGGAAGCTTCGACCTCGAATGCGTCTCCAGGCGGAAGCCCTTTTGACCAAGCACTTCAAAAACACTGTCCTTCTCTATCCCCAAGCCCAGACTCAACCAGAAGACAGAAACGACTATTTCTTTTGCAGGTTAGTTTCTGGATTATTACTTCATATTGTTCTGAGTGCTTCTTGCATGTCATTAAGTTTCTAATAGCAAAGAAAATGACAGTGACTATACTACTAAGACCAAATGAGATATAGTGTTCAAAAGCTCCTACTTGAACTAGACCTGCTAACATATCTTTGCCACATGAGATGTAATGTGATTCAAGTGCACAGGACTCTTTCTAGAGCTAAGGTTTCCCAGTAGACTGTGTTTGGGGTTTGTTAGAACTAAATAAATGATTCATCACAGAAAATACACAAACAATCATGAAGGTGGCACAGGAGCATTCTGTTCTACACAAAGTCCCCAAGACTGGTGCCAACCTGATGGCAGCTACCCACCAGAACAGCAGCACAGGGATGGATGGAAGTACAGCGAGGACCTCACTTTCAGTTAGTTATGAAGAGCTTATTTTATTCATAATATTTATGCAGTGATAGAGTAATTACACTGCGTTAATAGCATGACAGTATTGCCTTGGTTGTAGGACCAAGTGATTTGAACAATGTCACAGGTGAACTTAAGATACGTGGAATGATAAGATTAGGAAAAGTTTGAAATACTATCAAAGACAGAAAATGGAATTTTTATGGTCAACACAAATTAAACATCTGGCTCTTTTGAGAAATTAAGTACTTGTGATGCAAACTGTCACTTATCAAAATCTATGTCTAAATTTTTTCCCCACAGAAATAACACATGGGTAATTTCAAGTATTACTTTAACTGTGTTCTGCACTTCCATAGTTATTTGATTCACCATGGTCCAAGGAAGATATAAAAGTGGG
>NW_022111310.1:457580-475965 GCF_000313985.2 Echinops telfairi | reverse complement strand
ATGTACACTGTGCTTGACACGATGGATGAATGTATGGATTGTGATAAGAGCTGTACGAGCCCCAATAAAATGATTTAAAAACAGACACACCAAAAAAAAGAAGAATACATTGAAAGTTTGTGCCTAGTGGCTTATAATGGAAACTGCCGAATTGTTTCATGGATGAACTTGAAGCTGAATGATGAGTACATAGTGCTTCATGTCATTATACAATTTTCTCTACTTCTGTGGGGTCTGAAATGTTTCCGATTGAAAAAAAAATTAAATATGTCTGAAATACAGTCTTCTACTAAAATAATCTGAGAGGAAAAGGTCCCAATGTTTTAAAAGGTTTTTTTTTTTTAGGTTGAATAAATGAAAACTTCAAAATGAATACTAAGGCACCCTTGGTAGCAAGTCCCAGTGCTTGCCATTAAAGACTTAAAGGCTTGATCCAGGAAAAAGTAAGCTGCCCTTTCACCTTCCAAGCTTATTCCAGAACATTTCTGTTCATTCTGTTAGTCACAAGGATTCCATTTTTGTTAATCACCAACTCACTGAAAAGAATGACGGCTTAGTACAGCTATGGGTAATAACGAGCGTTGCTTCAGGTCTCACCTTGAAAGTGAGAACCCAGAGAAGAGTAAACCATAAACCACTGCCAATGGCAGATGATGGCGAGACGGTCCTCACCAAGGTCAGCGCTGGGTGTGCTCCCTGCCAGTCGTGTTGGCTGACGCTCCGAGGCAGCGGGGAAGCCCCCCATCTCCAGAGAAAGCCACGCGCACAGTTTAAGGGTCAGAAAGAACTAAAATGATCCTACCCCAGAAATCATGCTTTCCAGATATTTGGTTCACGAGCTTGAAGGCCGCCCACCCAGTGCGACAAAGCTGCTTCCAGGCGAGGCCAAACCCACACTCCTACGGCTCTGAATCATAGCTCCAAGTTACAGAGCTTCAACGTCGTCAAAAGTACACCCCTGTCAATCCCCTGTAAACTCCCTTGAATTAGTTCCCAATTCTCGTTCTAGTGTTCGTTTTTCAGGAGGATAGCCAGCAGATATTGGGGAAAAGCTGAAAGGAGAGGAGGTGGTGCCATGATTAAGCAGGGTCACTGCCAACCAACCAAAAGACTGCAGCCCAGACCACCCCGCAGGGGTCAGACCTGGCCACCTGCTCCCATTAGGGGACCCTGGTGGGCCAGCTCCACTGTGTGCTAACTGGTCCAGCAGCACCTGACCACCACCTCACGTGCTAGAGGCAAATGCACATAGCACTCTCCAGGGAAAGAGATCCTATCTATGTCTAAACAGAAAAGGGAACTATCTATCAGGGAAAAAAAGAAAAAAGAAACAGAAAAGGGTTGAGTGGAAATCATGCATCAATATAAAGAAAATGGAGTATTTGCACCCATGATAAAGTCTGAAAATGGTTCGCTATTTTAAATGTGCTGATGAAGTAAAGAATGAAACAAAAATGCATTACGATCAAATTCCTGTTGTGTCCTTTTTCTTACCAGTGAAATCAAGTCTTCCATCGTTTGCCGGTTGTTTCTGTGATGAACAGAAAGTTCCGTTACACAATCTTCGTCAAGGTGAATAAACTACAAAAAAAAGATGAACAGATGTACAAATATATTTACTGCTTTGAAACTTTACAACCAGCATCCTCGCGTATCCAACCAAGATGTGAAAAGAGTATGAGTTTGTCAAGCTCTTGGCTAAAATCAACATTCCCCGTACAGTTTTGAAATGTGAGCAGATAATAAGCAGATCAAAAAGATGACCTGCTCCCCAGCCTGCCAGTTCTAGTCAACTGTTAACATTACGTTATGTGGCCAGGGGATACCATACTTCTTCCCGACAGGAAGACCAGGGTCTTACAGTCAAAGGGCAATGTCAAGGCATCCAAAAATCAGTGGCTGCAGAGTGAAGAACATGAAGGACACATGGAAACAATTAGTCCAAAGTACCAATGGACCACACGAACTGAGGTCAGAAGAACTACATGGTGCCCAGCTACCGCTGCTGACCCCTCTGAAATCCCGTCACAAGACACTGGAGAGGGTGGGAGAAAAATCTCAGAATATTAAGAAGAGGAAAGGCTGGCTGGTCTGGTGGAGACGAGGGGCAGCCTGCACCTTTGGTCACTCTTCAGGCTGGAAGCGTAAGCCAAGGCTCACCTTGCAACCAAACAAAAGACAATCCCATAGAGTATGCAAAAGAGGCCTGGTTGCACTGTGGGTTAGGCATTGAGCTGTTAACCTGAGAGGTCAGCAGTTCAAGCCCACCAGCTGCTCCCAGGAGAAAAGATGAGACTATCTGCTTCCATAAAGATGTATAGTCTCAGAAGGCTGATGAGGTGTTGTTTGTTTTGTTTTGTTTTATGTATTTTTTTTATTTAATCATTTGATTGGGGGCTCCTACAACTCTTATCACAATCCATACATGTATCCATTGTGTCACACACATTTGTACATTTGTTGCCATCATCATTCTCAAAACATTTGCTTTCTGCTTGAGCCCTTGGTATCAGCTCCTCGTTTCCCCTCCCTCCCCGCTGAGGTGTTGCTGTTAAGTCAGCGTCCACTCGAGGGCCGTGGGTTTTGGTGCAGGATGGACAATAACACAAGGGAGGTATGCACTCCTTTTAGAATAAACCATATAAAATCAAAAGGGCAGTACCTGCCCTGGGATAAAGCTCAAAGGTAAAAAAGGACAGATGAGGAGGCTGACTGAAACTGGTAAACACCGGGTGGCGGGGGTGGGGGCTGTTCTGCTGTGGGCACTGCACACAGTGCCATGAAGCAAGATGGGTGTGGACTGTTGACTAGAAAGCCAATCGGCTCTCCAAACCTTCACTCAAATCACAATAGAACACTTTAAAAAATACAACTAAAGTGGTTCAGGAAAGCATTCATGATCCTGGGAAGTAGAGAACAAAGGTGGTTGGGCAAATGAGTCAGCTTGCATCTGAAGAGGTGACCGGGGACTTTCTATGTGATTCTTGGGTTTTAAAAATAAAGGGGAAAGACCTACATGAATTTTTGCAATTTGCTTTTCTTAAGTAAATGTCAACCATCTGACTATGATCTTCCTGTGATTTCCTACAATTGGGTTCGGCCCATCTCAACAACATTGTGCTACCCTCCATACCGTAAAGGTCTCTTGTCCTAGCAACAATGAAACACACTCTAGTTCTTAAATGCTCCTCCCACCCCCCCATCATGATCCCAATTCCACCTTACAAATCCGGCTAGACCAGAGGATGTGCACTGGTACATATAGGAACTGGAAACACGGGGAATCCAGGCCAGATGATCCCTTCTGGACCAGTAGTTAGAGTGGCGATACTATGAGGGTGGAGGAAAGGTGGGTAGAAAGGGGGAACCGATTACAAGGATCTACATATAACCTCCTCCCTGGGGTACATATAACAGAAAAGTGGGTGAAGGGAGACGTCGGGTAGTGTAAGACATGACAAAATAATAATAATAATTTATAAATTATCAAGGGTTTATGAGGGAGGGAGGGAGGGAGGGAGAAATGGGGAGGGAGGGGGAAAATGAGGAGCTGATACCAAGGGCTTAAGTGGAGAGCAAATGTTTTGAGAATGATGAGGGCAATGAATGTACAAATGTGCTTGACACAATGGAGAGATATATGTATGGATTGTGAAGAAGAGTTCTATGAGCTCCCAATAAAATGATTTTTTTAAAAAAAAGATCTTCTGTCCAATAGACTGGTGGAAGACGGACTCCAACCTACGGCCTCCTGTCTCTAGGTTCTGTCTAGCTTCTACACCATCCCCGGAGCTCTAGACAGTGCACAGCACAGCACAGCACAGCACGTGCAGGAAGGCACTCGCAAAGCACAGCGAGGAGGAGGAAGATGGGGATGAGAAAGAGGACCATTTCTCTACAAACTCTGCTTCAGGATCTACATTAGCCAAGTATTCCTGAGCCCTGCATAATGAGATCTCACCCAGGAAGAGCCTGACCTAGACCTGAATCTGAAGTTCAGAAGGTCACATGGGCAGAGCAGCAGCAAGGAGGTTGTTTAAAGTACCCCTGTCCGGTGTAAGAATGCCCGGTTCCAATAAGTGAAACTCCGTCTTCTGCTTCCACCCTCGTACACGGGAAACCCAGGAAAGCTGGGATGGTGCGCTTCGTCCTCCGACACCTACGGTCAGGTTCTCATTTCTACTCCCCGCTGACAATTACTTTCCACCCAAAATACTGAATCAAAACCCACATTTTTAACAAGATGTCCTGGTAACTCTGATGGATTCTTATCGTGTACACAAGAACCACCTGGGCATCTTATTAAAATGTACATCCTGACTCAGTTTATCTCAGGGAGAAAAGCACATTTTCAGAGGGTCAAACTGGAATGAACTTGTTTGAAGACCAGGCTTCCCTGTGATCCCAACTCACCGTCTTGTTATATAGCCTGGTACCAGCGGGCCTGACAATTAGGTAGGCCCTGGTTCTGATCGTGAGATCACACGAACCGTGGGTCCTCGCGTCTGTTAGTTCTCCATTCTGTTTCCTCATCTGTAACATGGACTGCCTACGCTCACACCTAACCAGAGTACACCCAAACCAAATCCACAGCCCTTGAGTCAATGCCGACTCAGGGAGGCCTGTAGGACAGGGCGTAGCTGCCCCTGTGGGTTTCTGAGACTGAACCTCTCCGTGGGGGCGGAAGGCCTGTCTTTCTCCTGAAGAGCTAGCTGGTGGTGTCAAACTGCTGACTTTGCAGTTAGCAGCCCAATGCGTAGCCACGACCCCACCAGGTCCTCACAAAATGATCCTGATTCTGCCCTCTCGGGGCATGCCCAAAGAAGTCTTTCACACAAGTGTCTCCAGAAAGTCAGACAGCCTTCTAATAGACAGCCCTTTGCCTCCAGGGTTTCTTTTCTGGTTCCTTCAACCGGTGTGTGTGGTGAATTCGCCTCACTGGTCCTTTAGATCACGCACCCTCGGTTGCCAATGCCCCTCAAAGTGAAATAGTCGGAAACGCACAGGCCAGGGGAGGGTGGCGCAGCCCAGGGCAAGCAATACCGTGACCTTCCCTTCTTCTAGACTCCACGCTCCTCGGACGGGGGCTCCGGCAGGCACCCACCCTCACCGGTTTACAGAGGACACAAGATTGCACACGCTGATACGGGTGGCACGGTCGGCATCCAAAACGCGAAAAAAACGAACTTCCGTGTGTTGCTGCTTTTGACTTTGGCAGCTCTCGAACCGTGGGTTCCTCCTCATCAGACACCTCCTGATTGACAATCATCTTTTCAAGTGAAGGGGGGCGCTCCTGGAGGTTGCCCTCATAGACAGCCCCTCCAAAGAATCTTTCCTCCTTTCTCATAGCCTCCTGCTTACACCTTGATGAGACGAGAGAAGGGAAAAAATCCTACAAAGGGGGTAAAATGAGAGTTGGAAAGGGAGAGACAGCAGGGAGAAGCGAGTATGAGCGACAAGATTACCTAGAAGGACTCTTCATTTAAGATTTAGTCTCTTCCGTCGGACAGTGTAAGATATGACAAAATAATCATCGTTTATAAATTATCAAGGGTTTGTGAGGGAAGAGGAGTGGGGAGGGAGGGGGAAAATGAAGAGCTGATACCAAGGGCTTAAGTAAAAAGCAAATGTTTTGAGAATGATGATGGCAACAAATGTACAAATGTGCTTGACACAATGGATGCACGTATGGATTATAATAAGAATTGGACGAGCCCCTGATAAAATGATTTTTTTTAAAAAAGGTTTAGTCACTTCTATTAACTATGAGACCGTGAACATCGTTTTTGCAGACGGCAGAAGTCCTGCGGTGCAGGGGTCCCAGGGCTCAGCCACTAGGGGGCAGGTTGGCAGTTAGCACCCAGCAGCTGCTCCCCAGGAGAAAGAGGGGGCAATCTGCTCCCCTAGACCAGAGGGTCACTGCAGGCTCACTGTGAGGGGGAGTCAAGTCTGTGGCAACGGGTTTGGGCTGGCAGCATGTCAGGGTGGATGGGCAAGGCACCGATGTCTGAAAAACACGGCTTTGTTCATGCCGGTTCCCCGAGTCCCAAGTCTCAATCCTTTATTCTCAAGAGCTCTGAATTCCCAACCACACATACTCGAGTTAAATGAAGTACAAAAATGCATACCAAAGCTAGCCAATTATTTTGGATTATCCGTGCCTACTACATTTCCTGTTCACTAGGGCAGAAAATGGAACTGACGATAACTTCCCTTTGACACGATCCTTGGGTACAAGACCTGCGTGTGAAAACGGTAGGAGGAAATCATGCATAGAGTGGCAGAACGGCATCGACACCTTAAATATCCAAGTCAATCTGAGTTGTTTTTTTAGGGTCCACTCTTGATGAAACACAACACTGAGAGAGGAAAGCAAATATTTCAAAAGCAGCAGTAATCCCTTACAGCTCTTCTGTACATAACGCGCTTGATCCCTGCAACAGTTCTGTGAGGCGGGAAAAACAGAGGCGTAGCACAGCATGTAAACACACTCGATAAACAGCCAGGCATGACCCAAATGTACAGGAGCTTGTCACTAGATTCCCGTATTTGAGGTAAGAAACCAAGAACTCAGAAGTGTTAATGGGATCGACACAAGACTGCATTTTTCAGTCCTGGCTCAGTGTTTTTTCCAACCACACCACATATCACTCTCCATGACTCTGATCAGTGACCAGACAAGCAGTGCTTGTCACAAAGGTATAGATACACAGGATACATGCTCTGAGCTTGGACTAGTTGATTCATAAGATCATAGATCAAGAGGCAGTTGTGCAAACAGAATAAGGCAGTGGTTCTCAACCGTCCTAATGTCACGACCCTTTAATACAGTTCTTCATGTTGTGGTGACTCCCCAACCATAAAATTAGTTTAGTTGCTACTTCATCACTGTCATTTTGCTACTGTTATGAATTGGGCGACCTCTGTGAAAGGGTCGCTCAACCCCCAAAGAGGTTGCGCCCCACAGGTTGAGAACCGCTGGAATAAGGGAACACCGCATGGTTTAAAAGCAGACAGGGTCTCCTCTCACCATATTCAATATTTATGCAGAGCAAATAATCAGAGGTCCTGGAAGACATGAGGAAGAATGCAGCATCAGGATTGGAGGAAGGCTTATTAACAACTGCAATGTACAGATGATAAAACCTTGCTTGCTGAAAATGAGCATTTGAGGCCCTTGCTGATGAGGAAGACCCAGGATTGCAGCCTTCAGTGTGAATTACAATTCAATGTAAAGGAGACCAGAATCATCCCAACTGGGCCAATAGAGGGCATTATAATACATGGAAACAAGAGTGAAGGTGTCATGGATTTTGTCTTGCTTAAATCCAAAACCAATGCTCAAGGAAGCAGCAGTCAAGAGACCAAAGGACACATTGCATTGGGTAGCTCTGCTGCACAAGACCTCTCCTCTTGCAAGTGTTTAAAAGCAAGGATGTTCCTTGAGGACTAAGTTGTACTTGACCCAAGCCATGGGATTTTCAATTGTCTCATACGCATGTGAAAGTTGGGCATGAAGTAAGGAAGACTGAAGAAGAATCAATGCTTTGGGAGTGTGGCGCTGGTGAAGAATATTGAAAGTACCATGGGCTGCCCAAAGGACAAACAAGTCGGTCTTGGAAGAAGTAAGGCCAGAGTGCTCTTTAGAGGCAAGGATGGCAAGGCTTTGTCTCAGTACTTTTCTGGACATGTTGTCAGGAAAGGCCAGAAGGACACTGTGCTTGGTAGAGAGCCAGAGAAATAGAGGAAGCCCTCACAAGATGGACTGGCACGGTGGCTGCACAATGGGCTCAAACACAGAAACAACTGAGGACGGCGCAGAGCCAGGCTCTGTTTCACTCTCTTGTGCATAGCGTCTCTACGGGTCAGACCCGACTCGATGGCACCTAACAATAACCCCCTGGAAGGAGACTTGGTGGTGGAGCGCATTACGAGTTGGGCTGCTAAGGTTGGTAGTTGGAAGTCACCGGCCGCGCCATGAGCGTTTGGCTCCCTCCAGGAGCCCTTGGTCTGGCTCAGAGTGGGACTACACTTCCTGACAGAGCAAGTTCCTTGATGACTGTGTCTCGGGCCCTTCTTATGTAAAGGAGGGCAAAACCAACTACTTTCCTCAGAGTAGCTGAGCCCTAGTGGCACAGTGGATTAGGCGCCAGGCTCCTAACCGTGAAGTCAGCATTGGAAGCCTCCCGCCGCCCCAAGGGAGACGAACAAGGGCTCCTCCCCACAAAGAGGTGCAGCCTCAGACGCCCACAGGTGCAGTCCCACTCGGTCCTGTACGGTGGCTGTGAGTCAGACTCAACTTGATCGCAGTAAGTTTTGAGCTTCAGATTATCTCCTTCAGGGGTGTGAGGTTTAAATGAGTTCATAAACATAAAGCCTACGGAAAACTCCCTGACTCTAAAAGGCATTATTCTAAGGGTTCTATTTATATTTACTATAGTTAATACAGAGAGCCTTCCTAAAATAGCATATTATTCCATTATAGTAATTACTCAATAAATAGTAGCAATCATTATATTTAAATATGGAGAAAATTGGGCTAGACCGGAGCATGTACACAGGTACAGATGAGCTAAGAGCTCACGGCACACGGGACCCAAGAACAGAAATGGGAGTAGCAATACCAGGAGGGCAGGGGGAAGGTGGGGAGAGGAGGGGAACCGAGCACAATGATGGACACATAATCACATACACACACACCCCGGGGGGGGGGGGGGGGGGGGGGAACAACAGAAACCATGGAGGAAGGGAGACAGCGATTGGTGTAAGATATGAAGATAATAACAATCTATAATTTATCAAGGAGTCACGAGGGTGGGAGTGGGGGAGGGAGGTATAACAAAGGAACTGATACCAAGAGCTCAAATAGAAGTAAATGTTTAGAAAATAATGACAACATATGTACAAATATGCTTGATACAATTGATGTATAGATTGTTCTAAGAGCTGTAAGAGCCCCCAATAAAATGATCTTTGAAAACATAGAAAGCAAGAGAAAATTACATTCTCTTTTGAACACTAAAAGTTTTATATGTTCTACTTTACATTGTGTCCCCATTAAACAAAACAAAACAAAAATGTCATTGAAATCAGACATTCTTCCATTCTTCATTTCGGCATCTGTTCCATTTGCACACAGCGGTAGATCCTGTCCTATTAGTCTCATGGCTGCAAAGTCACGCAAAGCCCTCCCGCACATGGAGAAATGAGGACCCCCAATGGCTGAACGCAGGTATTTGCACCACCTCACCAGGGCACGTCACTGCAACCCAGCCAGCTGCTCCTCCACTCAGACAGCAGCACATGCTGATGCCCGAGGCTACCAGTGTTGCTCGCATGTTGCTGGCCTTAGTCATACCCCCAACTCTACCTGCTCCATACCTGCTAAAGACCCCGTGGGGGCCACAGGGAATATGGGTAAGAGGAATTACAGGCGACGACAGTCACCGTAGCACAAGGAACAGCTGTAGTTCAGGTTGCATGGCTAACATCGTGAGCAAAATTGTGAGAAGGCGCTAGAAGCAAGCATCATTTTCCCAAGATCCTCTACCTGCTAATCATTGCGAACCATACTTTTATGGGGTTGGTTATTCAAGAAAGCAAACACCTCACAACTGTACCGAGTCCATGCTGTGGCATGTCTGAGACATATCTCCCAAACTCTTCTGTTGACTGATGTGCATGCCCTACCGTTACCGAATCCAGGGGAAATGGGAGCATGCCTCTCTGGTAGCTTCACCCTCCTGACTGCCTCAAACAGCTTCCTCTGTTCTCTGCAGGCGAGGAAGTCTAGCCTACAGGGTCAGGAAACAGACTCTGAGGCCAGGCTACCTGGTTTCACACCCTAACTCAATGCCTGTGTGACCTCTCTGTGTTATTTAAACTCTTTATGCCTCAGTTTATCTATAAACCTTGTAGTTTTGTATCAGGTCGATTCCAACACACAGCAACCTTGCAGAGAGAAGATGATAATCGTGCTGATCATGAAGGTCAAGGCCCTCGGATTGGCTCGAGTGAGCATGAGGGCAGAAGAGATGTGGGAAAGTGCCTGCACCCTGCCTGCTGGACCCCACGATCAGAACTAGATGGAGCCTGAAAACATTCAGGAAGGCTCTGACCTGAGACTCTGCATGAGATTCCTGATCAAAGGGGGGCAGGGGATGGGGAATGGAACAGAAGTCCAAATTCTCAGTGGGATCCAGACCTTCTGGAGCCACTGCAGCTGGACAACTCCAGAAGTTGTTGCCGGGAGATCATCTTGAACCTGAAACCTCACACGAAAGCCCGCCCCGCTGCAAGTCTCCTGTGAACCAAACAACATATGAGCTTAATTAGTCCAGTGCACCAGCCTTGGTGGTGTCATGGGTAAGTGTTGGACTGCGATCCTCGTGGTCGGCAGTTCAAAACCACCACCAGCAGCTCCGCGGGAGAAAACCTGGGCTCTCTCCTCCTGTAAGCAGTTAGCATCTCGGAAGCCCCCAGGGATCCTTAAGAGTCAGCACCGACCAACAGCAGTGGTCTGTACGCCTGCCAGTGAGCACTGGGCGCTTTCAGAGATGGATCTTTGTGATCACAGTGACAACAGCTGCTCAAAAAGTTAGATGGCAAGACCATCTAGAAGAGGCTAACGAGAACTTGAAAATGTAAACAGTGTCGCTGAACGATACACGTAGACAGGTATATCCTTGGTTGTGTATATTTTCACGCGTATGATGACATTTTAGAGTGCTTGCGCATCAGGACTTGCCCTCCGGTTTCTTTCGGAATCCGCCCACCATGTCAAGAGGCATGTGGCCCAAATAAAACCAGCACTAACAGCCAGCTGTGGCGTGAAGCTTAGACCACCAGCACCACGAAACCACGGCCACGTGAGGGACTCGAGGCATGGTCAGCACAAGAGCACTGGGCCAATCCAAACTACTGGGACACAAAATGGTAAGCAAATAAAACAATTACGGTTTTAAGCCAGTAAATTTTGGGGGTGGTTTTCAGGCAGCAAGAGTTAACTAATACACAGATGATATACAAATCCTTTGGTAACATTTACAGTTTTATCAAATTTTAAGTTGTCGCTTGTTGATAAAAATCTTTGAAACTTGTATGAGTCCCTAATAAAAGGATTTTTAAAAAGCCTTTGAAACATTAAGATGGGAAAAATTATTAAAATAGTTGTGTAAACTTACATAGCACTTAGGCTTCAAACCAGCTCATTCCAGTCCAATGGCCTCATAAGAGTTTGCCAGTACATCCCAGATGTATTGAATAAGAATCTACAGATTAACAAGATCCCCAGGTGAGGCCTATGTGTGCATAAGAATCGCCTGGGGATCTTATTAAAATGTAGATTATGATTCAATATACCTAGAATGGAAATGCAAATTGTGGGGGGCAGGGCAGAGCAGAGTAGACCAACTAGTTGGAGGCCCTGCAGCACTTCATGTTTTTAAAGTTCTCTTTCCTGACATGGGATCCTCGCTGATCCACATGGTCACAGAACAAGGGCCAGGTCACTATGTTGAAATTGGCATTATGCAAAAATAAAAGGCGAGGTTGTTTGTTTTGTTTTTTTAGACCACCATTTATGGTGTTTTTTTTAATATAATAACAGCAGCTAAGATGTACTGACAGTGATTTTTTTTAAGATAATAACAACAGCTAAGATGTGCTTGTTACTATGACGGGTCCACTTTTGGATCATTCTTCCATGAAGCAGGGGCTTATAGAAGCCAAAGATGGACATAGCTGGCTAGACGGGAGGAGCCAAGGCCTAACCACTTCACATTCCGCCAACAGTGAGTCAGAGCCTCCCTCAGGTCCTATTGGACTGGAAAGTGCCCAAGGTTTGAGGCAGCGTGGGGCCCAGTCTGGCCTTCTCTGAGACAACATTAAGCTTGTACACATTTCTTACGAACACCCTCTCCGGTGCTGCTTTCTCTCCTCTCTTCCCAACCCTCCGCCATTCTCAGCGGCAGGGCCTCAGGCTACCTCTGGCCCAGGGCGGCCTGTGCATACAGCGGCCAGAGCAAAGACCCGCCCCACACGTGGCATCTGGACATGGCACTCTGGCGGGCAAGAATGGGCAAGCAGGGGGAGAGCAGTGTGGCCTAGCTTCCCAAAGGCTCCCCAGAAACCCTCCCTTGAGGAAACCCCACAGCATGGGCCGCCATGCCCCCCACCTCCTTAGTACACAAAATAGTTGGATAGGAGAGTTTTCACCATTATCATATATTCCTATTTTTATAAATGAAAAATGCCAGATAGGTGAGGTTTAGGTGGTGAACAGCTGCCCTCAAACTGTGGGCCTCTGTGGGACAAACCACTTTCAGCTGGGAGCTATCTACATTCTTCCACTGCTGGCACTGGCACCGGTGACTCAGAAGCACTCAAGAGCAGAGGGGTGGCACCTGGTGCTCGCCCGTCGGCGCGGGCACTGCTCCAGCTGAGAGAATGCATCTGTGCTTCTCTTTGCCAGGGACTTAGTTGGTTAAACTTTTGGGGGTTGTATGTTTTGGGGATTTTTTGTTTTATGTTTTTTGTTTTGGGGATACTTTTATGTAAAAGTATCCTTGGTGAAACGAAAGGCATTCATCTGATTAAACCTCAGCCTTTTTAAACCATCTTGGGGACAACACAGGATGTACGCAGAAAGCACGTCTGTACACTGAAATCCGAAGGCTTTCTGGGGAAAGCATTTGTGTGACTGAGTTCTGAGCTGAGTTAGCCTTTTTTTGTTTTTGTTCTCGTTTTCCAAAATACACCATTTTCACTTGAAGGACTACTGGCAGGAAACAATGGTTATTTAGAACTAAATATCTGACAATGAATGCATCACTTTAAGGGAAACAACTGATATTTTTCACCAAGTCATTTGGGCTTTGAGGTTAAAAATGACCAGTGAATAACGTTACCAAAACCACACGAGGAAAAGTGCACAGCAGAACACTGGACTGTAATGACAGCAGATAAAATGATCGGTGCTGCGGCACCAAAGTCCACATGCAACCAGCTGTAAAGAACCCCCACTCAGCAGCTTTTAGTGCACAGTGCAGACTCTGGCAAAGAGTTGGCCTGCTCTGTCCCTGAGGGCTGCTGTGAGTCAGTACCAACTCAACAGCAGTGGGTATCCCCAATTATCTGAAAAGACAAAAAATATCCTGGTCTGACCCCAAGAAAGGTAGGTTTATTGTCCCAACCTGGCCAATGAACACATGTAGGATGAATTGAAGGGCGGAGAAATAAATGGCTCGGCGAGCCTCACCTTTCTTGTCTTTTGCTCTTTGATGATGGGGCCAGTGTGCAGCTGGCTGCCTTAGCTGATTCTCTGCCTCAACTTGCGAGCTACACTACCTGTGGGACACCTAACCCATGCACTATGTCACTGTAATTTGAGGTTCCTTCGAGACCTGCTTTGCCACGCTACTGGAGTATACATAGCTTGCGCTGGGGACTGCCGGATCCTGTCATCTGGCTGACTATTGGTGTCCTGCCTTGCTGTTTGCTGCCTGTGCCCGACAGCCTGACTTGCTCCACAGAGGACTACCCCACGGCCCTCAAGACTTGAAGAACTGCCAGTGTATTAGGTGTCTCATGGAAGTGAGTTGCACTGAGCCATTTGTACTGCTCTCCAGACTAATTAGCTGTTTATTTCGTATGTTGTATATATCTATCTATATAAATATACATAAAGTCATAAGTGTTCTGGCTGTGTTTCTCTAGAGAACCCTGACATACCCCAACCCCCACCCCCCTAAGGAGAAGCACGAAGGGAGTGCAGCAGGGCAGCAAGGGGAGCAAAGCAACGAAGTCCCCGAGGAGTCCTGAAAATAGACGTCAGACCCAGAGGGCAGGGCTCGGCACCTCATCACGTTCGATGGGAAAACAGACGTAAGGGTCAGCAGAAAGACCTGGAACCATTTATAGGCCTCCCCCCGACTTTTTTTCTTCTTCTTTTTCCCCCCATGTCTATCTATATAAGCTAGGCAAGATAAACAATCCAGAGGGGAAAACAACAGGACCGATGGTTCAGAGGAACAGGGGAGGGTGGAGGGGGAGGTGGAGGAGGTAGTAGCAAGGGAAGGGGGAGCCAACAAACCGAGGGACAAGGGAACAATAAGAGATCTAGAATCAATGGTGAGGAGGGTGTAAAATGCCTGGTGGGGTTTGATCAAGTGCAATGTAGCCGAGAGGAATTACTGAGAGCCAAACGAAGGTAGAACATGATGTGGGACAGGACGAAAGTAAAAGGAAATAGAAGAACCAGGAGACAAAAGAAATTTTATAGTGGTATAAATATAGGCATGTATATATGTAAATATATTACTATATAACAATATGGATATAGGTCTATGTACATATAATTATAAGTATCAAGGTAGCAGACAGACATTGGGCCTCTACTCAAGTCTTCCCTCAACGCAAGAACACTTTGTTCTAATAACCTGGCATTCTGTGATGCTCACCATCCAGAAGGCAAATCAGGATCGCTGAAAGCAAAATGGGCACATAAGCAAATGTGGTGAACAAAGCTGATGGTACCCAGCTATCAAAAGATATAGCATCTGGGGTCTTAAAGGCTTGAAGATAAACAAGCGGCCATCTAGCAGGGAAGCAACAAAGCCCATACCAGCCTGTGTGATCATGAAGTGTGGACGGAATCAGGTATCAGGCATCAGGAGACCTAAAACAATCATATCAATGTGAATTAAGTGGGGTTGGAGTGGAGAGCCAAAGCCGATCTCTAGACAATCAGACATCCCCTCACAGAAGGTCACAAGAAAGGGACAAGCCAGCCAGGGTACAGTATGGCACTGAGTAAGCACACAACATTCCTCTATTTCTTTTATGCTCCCCCACCACCACCACCACCACCACACGGAATCCAAGACAGATAAACCTCTCAGGAACAATGAGAGTAGCGATACCATGACAGCAGGGGGAAGGTGGGCAGGAAAAGGGAGAACTGATCTCAATGATCAGGGCATAACTCCCTTGCCCCCAAGGGGGCAGACAACAGAAATGTGGGTGAAGGGAGACAGCGGACAGTGTAAGATATAACAAAATCATAATTTGTAAATTATCAAGGGTTCATGAGGGAGGGGGAGCGAGGAGGGAGAGGAAAAAAGGAGGAGCTGATGCCAGGGGCTTAAGTGGAGAGCAAATGTTTTGAGAATGACGAGGGCAATGAATGTACAAATGTGCTTTACACAATTGATGTATGTATGGATTGTGATTAAGAGTTGTATGAGCCCCTAATAAAATGATTAAAAAAAATTATCAAGGGTTCATGAGGGAGAGGAGAGTGGGGAGGGAGGGGAAAAATGAGGAGCTGCTGATATTAAGGGTTCAAGTAGAAAGCAAATGTTTTGAGAATGATGATGGCAATGAATGTACAAATGTGCTTGACATAATGCATGTATGTATGGATTGTGATAAGAACTGTACGAGCCCCCAATAAAATGATTTTTAAAAAAATACTTCCACCTTAAAAACAAACAAAAAATACTTCCACCTTTTCTAACTACCGTATGTGAGGTTGCAATCTCTTCATAAACTACAAGCAAAATATCCTGTCCTAACAAACCCAAAGCAAAAGAGAGAAGCATTGGGTGTCCAAAACATTAAAGATATTAGCAAAGATGCAAAATAATGCCGTTCTTCTTGCTACCTTTCTATTTCAAAGCTCTGTTCACAAAAATACCTTATTTGATTGTATATGATAGGTTTAGTGCTGTTACTTTTAAATGAATAAATATTAAGAGTATAAAGGGGTCCCGAGATTTAAGTCTGCGAACCACTGCAACCTCATACTTTTATCTGGGAAACAGGCAGAATTGGTCTTATCGTACTTTTTACAAACAAATAGGTTGGGCAGTTTAGGTAACCAGCCCAAGATTCCCCAGCGGTGTTCACAACCCTGACACCATATGAGAAGCACCTGGGGCTTCTAAAAAGCTCCCACTAGTTACTGTGGGACCGCCCCCTCGCCCCAGCTTTTAAAAATATATCCCAGATGATCCTTATGTGCAGGTAGGGTTGAGAAGGAATGCCCTAGGAGAGATTAACATAATGAAGTTTTGCGTCTCCCAAACACCAATCTGGTGAAGTCTACAAAATACATTTTGTTTCATCCACATCACTTGAATTGATCTTGACCTCACATAAACAGCCCACAAAAAATTTAAAGAAAGAAAACTGTATTTGATTCGATTTAATTTTACTCACAGGACTCTTGCTTTGCCATTCCACGGGACAGTTGTAATCCTTCACAACCCACGGGTGGCTCAGGAGATGTTTCACAGAAATCCGCTTCTTGGGGTCCACCTAGTGGCCATGGAGAAGTAGTCAGATGAACACTTCAAGTACAGGGCCCGTGAACGAACACCTTTCCTCCAGAGAACACAAAATACATCAAAATAGATGTAAACTTTATCACCACAAAAATGCTGTTGAAGACCTTAAGATGGCCTTGAAATAAATTATTTTAAAAAGGCAATAGAAGCAAGAAAACTATAGCAACTAACAGGCTTTGAAGATAAATGTTTAACAAACATGAACTTCATTGGTATGGACATTATTCATGAAGTTCAATCTTTTGTATGATGTAATAGTCTTTTGCTGGAAAACCTATTCACGGAAAACCTTCACAAGGTAATATTCGAGCCGCCACAATGCAAGGCATTCATACTGAATATGCAATCTCTACCTCCGATGAGCTTACAATCACACAGAACAAGTTGAAAAGCACACCTTTCGTTTTCCATTTGTAATTTTCAAGTGTGAGGAGAGAAAAATTAATCAACAAAGATTAAGTTTGGGGGGAGTCTACAGGAAAAGGTATGGCGTTTTTCAATCTTATTATGGAGATTCAGTGGCCTGGCCCTACTTAATCAAGGTGGGTGAGCCAGAGGTAAGTTATGAATAAAAGGTGGAGAAGGCTTAATAATGGAAAAAGTGGAAGATTTTTTAATACAAAATAATGTGGGGGGGAAATGCACTAATAAGATACTCGGCGGCCCTTGTAGGGAGCGCAGTGCCGGCGCTGCGCTGGCCGCGAGGGGCCGATAAAAAAAAAAAAAAAAGATACTCATATTTTCAAAGTATTCCCTATCAATCTCATTTGATGCTCGGAATACTACACAGCAGTGAGGCCACTCTCAGAACCCTCCAATGTGAACCAGACCAGGTGGCTTGGCAATTGGTAGAATGGCCACCTAGACTCCAGCTCTCCCATCTTTCAGCCCCAGAGATTCAATTCGTCACACTTAAGTCAGTGGTTCTCAAAGTGTGGGCTTGGGACAAAGAATATTAGCATAACTGTAGTGCTCATTAGAAATGCAAAATTTCAGTCTCACTCCACCCACTCCAGAACCATCGAGTGGAGTCAGATACTGTGGGGGAGGGGAAGTGGGCAGGACAGGGGCAGCGATCTGTTTTAGCAAGTCCATCTAGTGATGCTAACACATACTACAATTTGGAAACCACTTCATTAGATTATGAGACCCACTACATTGTGCGTCAGCTCTTTGGAGAATTTCTTCAGTATCTACTCTACCCCATGAGTGGTGGCGGAAGTAAGAAAATGGAAGAGATCCCGCAACAGCTGGTTGATAGAAAACAGACAATACTCAAGAGAAAAATAAGCAAAACCATGTCAGAAAAGGTAGATGGTAGAGGTTTTCAAAAATGAAAGAAACGATTTGAGTTTGCAGGATAACTAAGGAAGGACTGAGCAGAGGATATTTGGAGAGAGCGCGCCGAGAGAGAGAGCGCGTGCGTGCGTGCGTGCGTGCGTGCGTGCGTGATGTGGTCGCATCGGTTCTGACTTACAGCGACCCAGTGGACAACGGGGCAAAACATCACTCTGTCCTGCGCCATCTGCACAATTGTTCTTATGTTTGAGGCCACTCTTGCAGCCACTGTGTCGACCCATCTCTTTGAGGGTCTTCCTCATTTTCGCTGCCCTTCTCCTTTACCGAGCATGATGTCCTTCTCCAGCGACTGGTCTCTCCTGATGTCCGAAGTTTGTGAGGTGAAGTCTCCCTATCTCCCCTTCTCTGGAGCATTCTGCCAACATAGATCTACTTGGTCTTTTGGCAGTCTGTGATATATTCAAAATTCTTCACCAGTACCAGAATTCAAACGCATCATTTCTTCTTCACATCTTCCCTATTCAATGTCCAACTTTCACATGAAAAACCATGGCTCAGGGCTGGTGCACTTTAGTCCTTAAAGTGTTATCCTTGCTGATCAATACTTTAAAGCAGTGGTTCTCAACCTTCCTCATGCCGCGACCCTTTCATACAGTTCCTCGTGTTGAGGAGACCCCCCCCCCAACCATAACATTATTTCCGCTGCTACTTCATCACTGTCATTTTGCTACTATTAT
>NW_022111310.1:444234-457480 GCF_000313985.2 Echinops telfairi | reverse complement strand
CGCTGCTACTTCATCACTGTCATTTTGCTACTATTATAAATCAGGCGACCCCTGTGAAAGGGTTGTTCGACCCCCAAGGGGTCGCGACCCACACGTTGAGAACCACTGCTTTAAAGGGATCTGAAGCAGCAGCTTTACCGAATGCAATGCATCATTTGATCTCTGGACTGCTGCTTCCACGAAGCACTGATTGTGGGCCAAGCACGACACGACTGAGGAGTTTTGGTAAGCTAACAGATGATGGAGAAGGTACAGTGGCGTGATAGACATCTTAAACATTGGATCCTCTAGAACAGATTTCTGTGGTTTAAAAACAAAGAACAAGTTTTACCTGTAGCATTTGCTGGAGAAGGGCAATACTACTGGGAGAGAGCCAATTAGGAATCTCATATTTTCCTCTCTACAAAAAAGAAAAAAAAAGAAAACATTTCAGAGATTTAGGTTCAATCAACCTCGATACAAATTTTGAAGGTAACAACATACTGGAGGTTCACTTCACCCAACTATAAAATTTGGTAAATATGGTTCATAACACAAAAGTTTCTTTCGTGCTGTGAAGAACAAAATTCAGTAGCTCCCTTAGTCTCATTGCCTGTAAATTACCCACATATCAAAGGTGGACTAGAGCAAAGAAAGTGGAAAAGGCACGACACGGGGCTTTAGCGTCGGCTTTTAGGAGCTTTGACCGACGCTTTGGTGCTCAGCATACATCAGAGGGGCTGTGTGACTGGTCCCGACAGGGTTGCTCCCACTCTTGGGCCTGAGCCTCTCTTTATTCACGAAAGTCTCTCGGGAATCAAATCCTAGGTACCCAACTTGCTCTCTTTTGGAAAACTGTCCATCTTTCTCATCTCACGGATTTTAGTTCGCTCTTGTCGGGAAGAATAGAGACCGGCCACAGGACCAGGACAAGGACCCTGCCGCGTGCTTACACTGCCCAAGGCCATAAGCTGCCCGAATCTCCCATCACCACCCGCTCCTAATATGTCCGATGACAAGCCGCACACTGGCGGAGGCAGTTAGATTCTCCTGCCCCTTTGTGGAGTCAGAGGTGGTCAGACCCAGCCCCCATGCCATTTCCTGCTCCTCCAAGGGTCGTGTGACCCACTGCAGCTGTTCATATCATGTATGAACATGATATGGTCATGCTCTCCCTCTATGGATAGCCACCTCTGCAGAGGACATCCACAAGCAAGTGCTGAGGCCACCGTGTGACTGGCCCTGACTCTCTCTCTGAGTTCTGGTGTGAAATACCAGCAGAAGTTGAGCCCAGGCACTAAGGGTGTTGTTCTGCTGTCAGGCTGAATCCAACCTCTTTACTAGTACACGGGGCTCTAAAGTGCACAAAACACCGCCTTCTCGAAGCAGACAGGGGCTATGAGCCACATCACACAGAGGAGGGAACGGAGTCTGTGAGAGATTAAATTATTTTGACATACCAGGCACTGTGTTCAGTTGAGGGTGATTTTGCCTACTCTGGCCGGCCACACTTGGCAACACCTGGGGGTGGGCATGGGGGGTGGGGTGGGGAGTGGTCTACTTGCACTTGGTAGATTAAAGGTTAACACACACAGGACAGCCCACCTTAACAGAGAATGGTCTGGTGCACACTGTCCATGGTGCTGAGGCTGAGAAACCTTGAGAGAGCAGCAGAGGGTGGTCAAGAAGTCTAGGAGCGGGTAAGGGATAAGGCATGCTACTTAAACATAACAAATAATCCCTCAAAGAGCAAACGGGAAAGAGCCTGAGAGCGACAACTCAGCTTGAGGAAAAACAGCCCTTTGACAAAAGGAGCAGTGTCGGCCGGGGCTGGACTCCTTCACCCTGTTCCTCCGTGGTCTCCAGAGGATCCCTGTTTGTTTATTTAAGGGATGACTACCTTACGAATCAGAGGAAGAAAAGTAGAGAAACCCAAGGGGGGTGGGGGAGCGCGGGGAACCTGTGAACTAAGCAAGATAATACTGGGCATCCTAGCAGGCATGAAACTGTTCGTTTTTCCCAAGGCTCTACGCAAGGTGGGCGGTCACTCAACATGTGATCAGAGTTGCTGTCATCAACTTTGTAATTATAAAACGCCACATGAAGAGACACCTGGCTCATTTCCTTTAAGATTGAAAACTAGAATTGTTCAAAGTAATTTTTACGTTCAAGCTACTCGGACTTTCATTTACTGAAGCATTTATACGTCCCTCGTCTGTGTGTACCCTGAACTGGAGTCCGGTCATGCTTGTCTCTGAAGGCAGCGGTGGCGCATGACTGTGGGTGGCGTGAGTAACGAGGAGGGTCAACCTGCTGGTAATCACAGGAAACCTCAGGTGAGCATTTTGGTGAAAATTGTGCACAAGATAAGCGCAGGCGGCCTCTTCAACAAGAGTCACATCCAGGGTGTCAAACACTGCACGGTTTTTCAATCACACCAGGAAGAACAGGGAGAAGCTTGATTCCCAAGTGGGGAATTTTAGAGCCTTCTCAGCAACGAGCTACATCCTCCATGCAAGTGATACGACACCTTAATTAGATTCAACCAGCAGACTGTATTACACTGCGACTCGGAACAATAGTTCTGAGCCAAGATTACAATAAATTTCAAAATCTATAATGTGTGAAATTAAATTCCACAATAATGCATAAAAGTTCTAATTTGAATCAATTTTAAACTTGCAAATACATGAAAAACTAAAAAATGAAATTCAGAGTAGAAACAAAGAATATACGGTATTGGTAAATAATATTAATTAGGGAGGCTAGGTCTCTACTGAACAAGTAGAAGATGCTTTCTACCATATTCATTCCACTGCAGAGATGTGATTTGCCAATATACACATAGATGTATATATAAACTTCGATTTAACATTTGTTCCTACGGCATAGCACTTTTATATTATTTTAAGGTAATCCCTTTCCCCCAAAAGATTAACTCAGGATCCACTGGCACACTCAAATAAGTAAACAGGAGAACAGTGAAGTCCGTATGCTCGTATGCTCACCTCATACTAATGAAACAATACATTAATAACTAAAGGCATGAAGCCCACGGCTGCCTTATGAATGTAAAACTTGCAGTAACAACACATGAAAGCCAAATAACAACAACAACATAGAGGCTTATGGTCCAGACAGGCTAAAAAAAAATAACAAAATAAAGCAAGTTTAAAATGAAGTCAATAAATTAGGACCACCAAAGATATATAGTTCAAATTCAATGGTGTATTAACCATCATTTAGCTTGTCTGTGTGGATCAGATAGTAAAATCTTAACTACGTGTACAATCAAGATATAGACTAAAAGCCAGTATCCACAACACTTCGGGATGGTTCTGTTCTAACCAGTTTTTTTATAAAATCATTTTATTGGGGGCTCGTACAACTCTTATCACAATCCATACACATATATCCACTTTGTCAAGCATTTGTACATTTGTTGCCGTAATCATTCTCAAAACATTTTCTTCCCACTTGAGCCCTTGGTATCAGCTCCTCATTTTTCCCCATCCCTCCTCCACGAACCCTTAATAATTTATAAATTATTATTATGTTTTCATCTCTTACACTGCCTGATGTCTCCCTTCACCCACTTTTCTGTTGTCCATCTCCCAGGGAGAACGTTATATGTAGATCCTGTGATCAGTTCCCTCTTTCTGCCCCACCTTACCCTTACCCTCCTGGTATCACTACTCTCATTAATGGGACTGAGGGATGTATCTGTCCTGAATTCCTGTGTTTCCAGTTCTTATCTATACCACTGTACATCCTCTGATATAGCTGGATTTGTAAAGTAGAATTGGGATTATGATGGGGGGGGGCGGGAGCATTAAAGAACTAGAGGAAAGTTGTACGTTTCATCGTTGATAAACTGCACCCTGACTGGCTTGTCTCCTCCCCAAGACCCTTCTTAGAAGTAAGGGGATGTCCAGTTGCCTACAGATGGGCTTTGGGTCTCCACTCCGCACTCCCCCTCATTCACAATATGACTTTTTGTTCTTTGATGCCTGATACCTGATCCCATCAACACCTCGTGATCACACAGGGTGGTGTGCTTCTTCCATGTGGGCTTTGTTGCTTCTGAGCTAGATGACCGCTGGTTTACCTTCAAACCTTTAAGACCCCAGACACTATATCTTTTGATAGTTGGGCACCATCAGCTTTCTTCACCACATTTGCTTATGCACCAGCTTTGTCTTCAGCGATCATGTTGGGAAGCATCGTGAGCATCATGCCAGTTTAATAGAATGCCAGTTTAATAGAACAAAGTGTTCTTACATTGAAGGAGTACTTGAGTCGAGGCCCAATGTCCATCTGCTACCTTAATACTAAACCTATAAATATATGCACATAAATCTACTTCCCCATTGTCATATATAAGTATATTTATATATGTATATGCCTGTGTTTAGACCTCCATAAATGCCCTTTGCCTCCTAGTTCTTTCCTCTGTTTCCTTTTATTTTCCTCTCGTCCCACTATCATGTTCAGCCTTCATTTGGGTTTGAGTAATTCCTCTCACGTTACACTGCCCTTGATCAAGCCCTGCCAGGCCTCCTACACCCTGCTCACCATCGATTTTGGATCACTTGTTGTTCCCTTGCCCCTGGATTTGCTAACACCCACTTCCCCCTGCCTCCCCCTCTCCCATGTCCCCCTGGAACCATCGGTTCCATTGTTTTCTCCTCCAGATTGTTTATCTCTAACCAGTTTTTAAAAATCAACAATTCAGATGACAAGGTACTTGAGAAATGTGAGGGTGTTACTTAGCTGGCAGGGAAAACGAACACTACTACAAGGGGCCATAGTCAAGACTTGCATTTTCAACAAGGGAGAATGCTAGGGTCAAACAAAAGAAAACTGAACATGAGCCAACAGATGTCAGAAAAGTTAAAACTACTCCGAGGGCAGCAACCCTACAAAGAGCTGACTACTGTACTGCTCTGAGCTGAAGAAGCAAACAAGAACCGCTGAAGTCAGTGAAGCTGAGGCCTCGGGATAAAGACTAGGAGCATAACTGGGGTCTCGGTAAGCCTGAGAGGCTGGGTGGTCGAAGAACATTCCCAAGCTGATGAGCACAAAAAAGAGCAGGAGATGGGGTTCACACTGATGGTGGAAGCATAGTTTATTTACATAAGGTGTAAGGAAGGCAATTTGATCATGTGTAGTTAAGGTGCCGCTTTGAAGTCTAAGGCGGACCTGGCCACAGTGATTCTATTTCCAACCACCTCATGTGCATGTGAAAGCGGGTCAATGAACAAGGGAGACCAAGGGAGGATTGATGCCTTTGAGTTCTGGTGTCAACAAAGAATAGTAAATATATTAGGACTCCCGGAAGAGCAAAGAGATCTATCTTGGAAGAAATACAGCCAGAATACTCCTTAGAAACAAAGGTGGAGAGACTTCATTTCCTGTACGTTGGCCAGGTCCTCAGGAGGTACGAGTTCCCGGAGAAGGACACCATGCCTGGTAGAGGGAGCATCACCAAAGAGAGGAGAAGCCCAGCGACCTGGATTGACACATGGCTGCAACAATGGGCTCGAAAACAGCAACAGTTGCGAAGACGCTGCAAGAAGGGGCAACGGTGTGAGTTGGGGTCAACTCAACAGCACTGGGCAAGAAGCTTTCAATGTTTCTATCCTTGAACTGGAAACTCCCTGTCTATGGACGTATCCCACAAAAATGCTGTACAAACAGGCATTATTTGTGAGAAACTTCACTACAGAATTTATTTTTTAAGGTATCTGAAAACAACCCAAAGGCCGTTGATAAAATCTGGGAACGAGGCTAGTTTTCCAGCTATTGAGCATCGAATGACGTAAAGAAAACACATTCAACAGAATATTATCTGGATATTAAACAATATGTTTTGAGAGAATTGTTTTAATCTTCATATTTTTAAGGTGCAATGTGACTCCAAAGAGATACATGTACGACACAGTAACTCTTTAGAAATCCAGCATTTTCCCTTCCCTCTTAAAAGATAACCTTGATTGCCTGCAGTACAACATCCAGTAACAGCAGTAGGCTACATTTTCAGAATGCCAGTCCACTCCTGCTCCTACACTGGAGCTGAATGTGTATATTTCAGCCAATTTGTCAGTTATACATATTACTGTAATCATGCAGTTTAACTATATGCTATTTAAATATGCAAATGATATGAGTGTAATGAAAACCAAGCTGTAAGTTTTAGAAACATTTGATAAAGGTATGAATATTGTTGGCCAGCCACGTGGGACATCCATCTCCACGAGCCAGAGACCAGAAGAACTAGAAGGTGCCCAGCGTGCGTTACTCACGGCTCAGAAAGAGAGCGCACATGAAGAGAGAGGGTCCTGAAGAGAATGGAAGAAAACTGTGAAACAAAATTCAAAATCATAAGAGATCAGGCTTTCGGGTTGGACAGAGATTGGTGGAACCCCCTCGCCTGTGGTCCTGCGCCACCTCTCAGGTCTGAAAGTGAACTCAAATAAACAGGTCTACAAGGGGAACGATCATAGAAGTGAGGCACAAGAATCAACCATCTGAGGCCAAGGGGGCAGCGTCTGCCCAAAGACAAAGTTCAGAAGGGCTGGGGGAGGAGAAGTGAGAGCAGAAAGCTTCGGGAGGAGGCGAGATGAGTGGTGTGGCACTGAGGAGGCTGCAGTGAATGAGAAGCAAAATGCGGGTACCAGATTATGGAATGTAAAACTGATGATCTGCTCTGTGAACCTTCACCGGTTCACACTAACAAGCTTTAAAAAAGAAAAGGCCATGGCATGAGGCAGTTGCACCTCACAGTGACAATTTGGCTCTTCAACGCTTTAAAGAGGCCTTTTGCAGTGTGGTTATGGGGTCCAAAGTTCCAAAGGTGGGCTGCTTTCAGACTACTAGTCCTCTGAACCGGGACCCAGCAGAAAGCTAAGCAAGAAGAGGGAGAAACTAAGGCCAACAATAAAACCACACCTAGGGAGAATGTGGGGTGGGGGGTGGCATGGAGTGGAGACCCAATGCCCGCCTGTAGACAATTGCACATCCTCTCACAGAGGGGTCACAGGGAAGACATGAGCCAGGCAAGGTGCAGTATAGCACTGATGAAACACACAACTTTCCTCTAGCTCTTTGGTGCTCCCTTCACCCCACTATCATGACCTCAATTCTACCTTACAAATCAGATTAGACGAGAACATGCACACTGCTGCAGATAAGAGCTCGCAACACAGGGAATCCAGTATAGATAAACCCCTCAGGGCCAACAATGACAGTAGAGATACCAGGAGGATTAGGGGAGGGTGGAGGGAGAAAGTAATTGATCACAAGGATCAACCTATAACCCCCTCTCAGGGGGACGAACAATGAAAAAGAGGGCAAGGGGCTATGAAGGATGATGTAAGATATGAAAATAATAATCTATAACTTATCAAGGGTTTGTGAGGGAGGGTGGGCAGGGGAAGAAATGGGGAGCTGATATCAGGGACTCAAATGGGAAGAGAATGCTTTGAAAATGATGATGGCGGCATATGTGCAAATGTGCTTGACACACTAGAGGAATGTATGGATTGTGATAAGAGATGTAAGAGCCCCCAATAAAAGTATTTTTTTTTAATGAAGGAGAGAGAGAGAAGAAAGACTAAACCCCCAGACTCATTAGTATTACCAGAAATCTGAGGACCACTGGTGGCCCAAGAGCTACGAGCCCACCTGCTCACCAGGAGGTCTGTCTGAGCCCATGGGTGGCTCTGTGGGGAGAAGGACCTGGTGATCTGCTACCAAAGGAAGAAAAACGGATTGCCACCGAGTCCATGCCGCCTCCTGTGATGCTACAAGGCCCAGGAGGACTGCCCGGCTGGTTTCCAAGGCTCCCCTCTTCACAGAAGCACGCTGCGTAGCCTTTCTCCAGCCAGGTGCTGGTCAACTCCAGCACTCGGCACCCCCGCCACCAGGCTCCTTAGAAAAACATACCGAATTCAGAAGACCTTCTGCTTTTCCACACCGACCTTCCGATAATAATGAGAGAAGGGCTATGGCGCAAAATTAAGTGTATTCAGAGTACACAAATGTGATTATGTATGTTTTCATTACAAATGCAAAAGGAAAAATCTTCTGAATCAAAATTATTTCACGTTTGTGCAAAATTATTTTTCTTCTCATATGTCCTAAATTAGCTATAAAAATTAAAAGGCAAAGTCCAAATGATAGTTCATGAAACAAATATGTAAATCAAAATTATGTAAATAAAGTTAAATGGGTTGATTTAATGTGAACAAACAAAAAACCTGCTGTCCAGAAAGGGGATCCATGGTTACCAGAGACAGGAGGAAGGGAGCAAGGGGGCGTTCCTGTTCAGTGGATACAGTTTCTGTTTGGGAAGATGAAAACGGCACATTCTGTGTTGTATATGTTCTACCACAATTTAAAAATAATCATAATACCACTATCCAATTATGTATAGGCAAAAGAAATAGAAACATTTGAGGGGAAAGCCATAAACATCTAGACTTTAAAAAAATCTAATCACCAGAGGCTTTAAGTTCCCCTTCCCGTGGAAGACCCAAAGCTAGACAGTAAGAAGAAAGCATGAAGTGTGCTGCTAGGAACCATGCGCCTTCGACGAGGGGGCCCAGAGGCCAAACCAATGCTTTGTCCTGTACCAAAAAATGGCATCGGAATGTGCCATGGATGTGCTTCAAACAAAAATAAAATATTTATGCTGAAGTAGCATAAAAATCAACATACAACTGTAAGCTTATCAATTAATTAAGTAACCATCCATCCAAACAGGCAAATAAAGAGGATTTGTATGGCGTGCCTACATGTCATACACAACACACATAAACACAATAAGAAAAACTGAAACAAAGCGTGCAGCCGTTTACACTGGTTATCTCTGGAGTATGTGAGTGTCAGACATTAGAGGCAGTCAATGATTGATGACAGAAATCCTTGCAATTTATAATCCAGGAACCTTTTTTTCTCCGGGAAACATTTTTATGCATTGTCTCTAATCTACAAAACATACATATTTCCTCCCCTCCATTGGGGTTTGAGGGGTGGGACACAACAAAAAACTTTTTAAAGGGTGTTTTCTTCACAATACTCTCAATTCAATAGACCAGAGGTCTGGAAACCGTGGCTCGAGTTCAGTATATACATGTGGCTCTGAAGCAAAACTGAAAAATTTTAAAGGACATTATTCAAATAATGGTGATTTCAATTATTTGTGAAAATATATATCGATGGCTCTCGAATAATTTTCAAATTGTCATGAGGGCCAGGATTGGCTCTCTCGTCTCTCAAAGATTTGCGGGCCTCTACAATAGAAGAATACCTGCAGGAGCTCCGCGTAAGCAGACGGTAGCTCAGTCCCCGTTTGAAATGAGCTTTTCGGGTCTTGCATCTCAGTGAAGCCACCCAGATACCCAAACACACCCCACCTGCTAAAGATGTAGCACAGAGCGCTTTGTTTTTATTGTCATCTATTTTCATGCACCTGTGAATGGAAAGAAAGCAAGGAATACTAAACCAGAACTTTCAGTGAAGGTTAGCAGAGCACTTAAGCTGGCTTTGATTTAAAGATATTTGTTAAACTTGTCAAATCTGAGCTTTGGTTTTCACGGCCTCTCTTATCTGAGGGACCCCAGGAGGCAAAGCCCACAACCCACCCCAGGCAAGAGTCTAGTAAGAAACCCACGCCATAGGACTGGGGCCACAAAAGCCCATGCGCTCTCTCTGTATGAGGATGACCTAGACAGTGGTTCTGAGCCTTCCTAATGCCTGGACCCTTTCATACAGGTCCTCATGTT
Organism: Echinops telfairi; assembly: GCF_000313985.2. Lineage (NCBI taxonomy): Eukaryota > Metazoa > Chordata > Mammalia > Afrosoricida > Tenrecidae > Echinops > Echinops telfairi. Next base: position 447,713 of record NW_022111310.1, on the reverse strand, counting down.
GTGGTGACCCCCCAACCATACAGTTATTTTCTTTGCTACTTCATAACTGTCATTTTGCTACTGTTATAAATCGGGCAGCCCCTGTGAAAGGGTCGTTTGACCGCCCCAAAGGGGTCGCAACCCACAGGTTAAGAACCGCTGACCTAGACATTGTGATAAGAGATATAAGAGCCCCCAATAAAAGTATTTAATTTTTAAAAAAGGATGACCTAGAAACCCATCTAGCCCCCACTCAGCTGTCTTCCAATTGTAGAGATGCTGAATCCGCCCCCGACCCTCCCCAAGCATTCATACACATAAGCCAAGTCTCCCACATGCTTGAAATCCAATTCCATAGCAGGAATTACAGCTTGTCCTTGGCTACATAACAAACTACCCCCAAACGTAATGGCTTCCACTGCCCACCACACTTCAGTATCGCTCAGTTCTGGTGCTTCTGCTGATCTGAACTTGGAGTCTCTCATACAATAGAAGCTGAATGATGGTTGGGGCTAGAGTCTGTTAGAAGCTCAAGTACTCGGAACAACCGTCCCTCTCTCCTCCTCCAAGTTGTCCCAGGGCCTCTCTCAGGAGCCTCTCCAACCAGAGCCAGGCTTGCAGCTCAAGGTTCCAAAGAACAGCCGAATGAAAGCTGCCTGGGACGGCACCAGCAGACCCTACAGGACAGGGCAGAACTGCTCCTGTGGGTTTCCGAGACTATAACTTTTTACAGGAGTAGAAAGCCCATCTTTCTCCCACATTAGCTCACAGTCTGCCTAAATCCAGTGGGTGCAGTGAATTAAGATGGTGCAGGTGTTAATACAGAGTGGATGCAGGTGTTAATATGGACACGGGTCAATCAATGGAAGTCCATCTTTGGAAACCAGTTGACATAATGAACAATTCAAAAGCCTCAAGTCAAGAATTCAGTTGAAAGTATTTTAGGGCTAGAAGTGTCCAAACCATCTAATAATATAGATGAAACCTCTATGAAGACTAACTTTTCAAAGCTAACACTTCAAACTATTTCTTATATCTGTAAACTTGTACCCAATTTTTGAGTTGTGGCAAAATAAATTTTTTTTTTTAAGGTGAAAAGGCTATGGATGGGAGCAGTCGCTGGAAAACACTGTTCTAATGGGTCGTTTTTTAGGGTTCTTTGGCACGGATCCAGAGGGAAGTTACGAGGCCAAAACCACCAGAGAGCTTTTGAGGCTAACGCTATCTTATCTGAGAGGTCAAGGAAATCGTGACATGCTCTGATGTCTGAGAAGCATAGTTTTATATCATTTTGCTGCTCAATTTAACATCAATCTTAGCACATTCCTTAACACCAAAGATCCATTTGGTGTACAACAGATCTTTGTTGACACTGGCCTATATTCAAGTGAATAAAAGCTTTACGTGGTTCAGGCTTTAAGATTCACAAAAGAATAGACCATGAAAAGTCTCCCTTCTACCTTTCTCTGTCAATTTCTCTCCCCAGGAGGTACAGCAGTTACCACATTCTTGCAGCTTCATCCATATGTGCAAATAATAGGAAAGAAATCATTCATCAGCTCAGCGGCAACCCTGACTACTAGCTATTCCTATATCTAAAGGAATGTGCTCCATAAAGCTTTACACAGAGTCAGAGTTGGTAGAAATGATTTCTTGACAGATAAGCTAATACTAGCCAACAGGATAAGACAGAGATTAGCTTGCACTGGCCTGCTAACCTCAAGATCAGTGGTTCAAACCCACCAGCTACTCAGTGGGAAAGATGAGACTATCTGTTCCCATAAAGATATAAAGTCTCAGAAACCCTATATAAGGATCACTATGAGTCGGAATTGATTTAGAGGCAACAGGTTGTGATTGATGTTTAAGGCCTGAGCACTGCTTGGATAGACTCTGTCCATGCCTCCTGCCAAATATTCTTCTTACAAGTGAGTAACATTTTTCATATATCAAAGGATCATTTTATTGGGGGCTCTGACAGCTTAGAACAATCTATACATCAATTGTATCAAGCATATGTGTACATATGTTGCCATCATTATTTTCTAGACATTTACTTTCTATTGAGCCCTTGGTATCAGCTCCTCATTTTTCCCTCCTCCCACCTTCATGATCCCTTGATAAATTATAAATTATTATTATTTTCATATCTTAACACGACCGCTGTCTCCCTTCCCCCACGGTTTCTGTTGTTTGTCCCCCTGGAGGAGGGGGGTGTAGTTATGTGGCGATCAATGCAATCAGTTCCCCCTTCCTCCCCTCTTCTCCCCACCTTTTCCCTACTCTTCTGGTATCGCTACTCCCATTCCTGTTCCTGAATTCTGAATTACATAATTGTTAACATCGCAAATTAAAGTTCAAAGCCCTGTATAATCGTCACTCTAATGATATAATAATTATTCTAAAAGCAAAATCTGCTATTCATAAATTCATACAGAACCTCATTTTGTTTTACTAAATATATCACCAAGGTAAACTGCTCACAGCCAGACAACTTTATCGAGACGTTTGTACAAAGTACATGTTAAGAACTTTTCCTGAATAAATTTATTATAAACTTACTACAGTCCCCAAATCACCCACAGACGGCTACTCATCACCAAGAGCTCGAGCATCATTAGAAGGTTCCGTTTTCTCCATAGAATGTCATCCCTAGCCCCAGTCTTCTGAAGTCTTCTTGTTCTTATCGGCTTCATAGAATAGCTGTAACTTCGGGTAGCTGCCAAGGGGATGTATCCCTCACTTTCTAATATTCAACAACATGGGTGAACGCGATCATGTTAGTGGAGAGCCAATCATCATGCTTCGAGATTGGCAGGCATCAAAGTTGGGACAAGACCCTCCAGAGGGCAAACAGGATGATGCAATGAGGTGAGGAAAGAATATGTTAGGACTCCGATTTATAATGATTATCTATTTTTTTAAAATATGACAAAAATAAGCTTCACTACTACTTAGCTTGTGAATTGACGCTGGCACCCTGCACCTACAGTATGAGGTAACCTTACGCCACAATGGAGGCTCTGTGACAGAGTGGTTGCAATGGTGCATTGCTCAGCCCTCTGTCGATTGTGAAGTACTAGGTTTTCTGTAAGCTCAGCTAAATAGATTTACAGATTACAGTATCTAGTTTAACCAAACTAAATCCGTACAAAATAGCTAAGCTTAGGAAGATGCTTACAAGAAACCAAGGATTAAAGGTAAGACTATGAATACAAGCAGAAGCAAACAGTCCACCTTCTGGCTGACAATGGGCTCACACTAAGACTAGCAGTGACATCTCTGCTGTGACCCCCATAACGAAAAGATCTACTTGGATCTAATAATTTGTCCACAAAACTTGAAAGTCTCGAGAATTATTTGAAGAAAAAAAGAAAGGCACTGACATATACTATGGTTAACAAAGAACTTCAAATCTAAGTCTGTGTGGACGATGCCGTCACAGATCTAAGTCTATGTGGACGATGCCGTCACAGATCTAAGTCTATGTGGACGATACC
>NW_022111310.1:435011-443319 GCF_000313985.2 Echinops telfairi | reverse complement strand
GTCTATGTGGACGATGCCGTCACAAATCTAAGTCTATGTGGACGATGCCGTCACAGATCTAAGTCTATGTGAACGATGCCATAACAAATCTAAGTGTATGTGGATGATGCTGTCACAAAGAAATCTGTAAAACTCAGAATCCAAACATGAAAACACAATTTTTATGTTTCAGAGTTTAAAGTCAGGAATCTATACCAAAGTAAAATGCAGGCACACCAAGTATTTAAGCATAAAAAAGGAAACCATAAAAGTACTGAGGAAAAAATAATAATAATTTTAAAAATACTAGAAGAAAACATGGAAAGTTCAAAAAATACCAGAGTAGGAAAGGCTTTCCAAATACGACAACAAAAGATTGATACTTTAAAAAAAAGAAGAAAAAAGATTGATACTTTTGACTACATAAAAATGTAATTCCTGCATAGAAAAACAAATAAAACAAAAACAATTCAATAGTCAAGAAGGGTAATACCCTATATTGATGGAGGTGGAGTATGGAGAAACAGGCATTTTTGTGCTATTGGCAATATTTGTAAAAACTGATAGAACTCTCCTGGGAAGCAATTTAGCAATATTGATCAAATTTACAAATTCACATAGACTTTACCTAGCAACTCTTCTTGTGGGAATTTACTTACAAGTATATTCAATTGTGTAAAATGATTGCTTGGAACTTATCCAATACTAATATGCAATAGTATATGCATATACTAGAATTCTATGCAGTCACTTAAAAGAAGGAAAAGGCTCTGAGAAACATAAGAAACATTTATGATTTCAAAGACATAAGTATAGTCTTATGTCCAAAACGGAACGCCTGATCATCCCTACTTTATCGTGAGTCTTCTCCATCTCAGTTGACAACAGCAACTCTCTGGTTGCTCAAGTTACTCATCCCATCCAACCCATCAGTAAATCATGTTAGCTTCCCCTTCACAAGGCATTCTGATTATGGTGGTGGTCACATGACTCTATACATATCTTAAAAGCTATAAAATCATGTAAAAGTTTGGGTCAAAAAATGTCAAGTTCACTGCATTCTAATTTAAAAATTACTTTAAGACATCCACATCCCCACTACTGCTCGCCACCTTCACTGCCACTATCTCTTATCCCAATGACTACAGTATTCTTCTAACCAGTCTCCTTGTTTCTAGACTTTCCTCCCTGACAGTCTCAGTGATTCTCTTAAAAGCTAAACCATTGGCATCCCTCTGCTCACCACCCTAGAATGCTCGTTATTTCCTGCAGGGAAAAGACCAAGGCCGGCTAATAGCCTGCAAGGTGCCCATGCAGTTTGATCTCCTAATTCCTGACACCTCATTTCCTACTTTTCTCGTTGGCTCCACTCAGTCACACTAGGAGCCCTGGTAGCTTAGTGTGCTGCTAAACTCTGAGGGCAGCAGTTTGAACCCAACAGCCACTCATCAGGAGGAAGATGAGGCTTTCTGCTGGCTCCTGTAAAGATGGACAGGCTCAAAAAAAAAAGGGGGGGGGGGAGTTACAGATTCAAAAACCCACAGGGACAGTTCTACTCTGTCCTACAGGGTCCCTCTGAGTGAAAATCAATTGAATAGCCGTGAATAAGCCCCCCTCTAGCCTTCTTGCCCTTCCTGAATTATACTAAGCATATACCTTTGCTTTGTCTCTTCTACATACAGCATGTCCTCCCTTTTCTCCACATTCTCCCATCTACACTCCTTACTCTACTCATTCCCCCCCCCAGCAAGTATCCCCTCGTCATATGATTTATGTTGATTATATTTCCTGTTTCTGTCACTGGACTCTAAATTCCTTAAGGACAGGGATCACCCTGTTTGATTCACTGATATATCCCACACACCTAGAAAAGTGGCACAGATTAAATGGTTGGTAAATATTTCGTTGTTTCTTCAGTTGAGAGAACACTGAATGAATGACAAATGGCTGCCTTTCTAAAGGACCTCCTATACAGAGACCTGACAGATGGGAGGAAGCAAGTACTGATCTGAGGGGAAATCGCTCCAGACGGATGAAGGAGCAAGCGTGGGTGCCCAGAGACACAACAAGAACCGTGTGCGTGGAATGAGGATGAGGAACAGGAACCAGGAGCGCAGAGAAGTAAAGGAAGACCAGATCACATAAGACAGGAGCCAACAAGACAAACGATGGCTTGTAATTAAGGGAGATGGAAGCCACCGGAATGTGACGGCCATGCTCCTGTAATGACTTCATGTATCTTCAGTCATGACCCAGCAGTCCTCACCCTCTGCCCTTGTAGGTAGCCTTGGACCTATTTCCAAGAGGCCTCGATGGCATAGGAGCTAAGAGCCCAGCTGCCCATTGACTGAGTTGGCGGTTTCAGCCCATCGGTCGTCCTGAGAGAAGATGTGAGTCGGCTTCCATAGAGATTTACCACCTTGGGAGCCCTCTGGGGCAGGTCTACTTTATTCTGCAGTCACTGGGTTAGAATCAGTTTGATGGCAATTTGGGTGAATTTCCAACGAGAAGTCGGGCCGTAGTGGGAAGGGATTCGGTTTCATGATTTATGTCTCTGCCTTTCAGGGTCTGGCTCACGGGCAACCTTGAGGAGAGACTCGACAGAACTGAATTCAAGCAGCAAAAGGAGACGCTGTTCTGTGGGGTTGCCTCTGATTTGCTCTTTCTTCCTCCTTACGAACTTTTCTCTGCCGGCTTTGAAGAATTTCACCTTTTCTTGATATGAATCATTTAAAAATGTTTATGTGAAAATAATTCATACCATAAAATTCATCCTTTAAGAGTACACAATCTGGTGGGTTTGGGTATACTCAAATATTGGTGCAACTTTTACTATCTAATCCCAGCATATTTCCGTTACCCCAGACCCAATAGCTGTCACTTCCTAGGCCTCCCTTTCTCCAGCTCCTGGCAACTCCTAATCTACTTCGGTCTTTGATAATTTTTAACAAATTTTGCTGTGGCTTACCAAAAAATCAAACCAAACCAAACCAACTGCTATAGAATCGATTCCAACTCACAGTGACTCTACCAGACAGAGAAGCATTGCCCCTTTAGGTTTGCAGGACGGTCACCTTTCCAGGAACAGAAAGCTTCCTCTCTCTCCTGCAGAAGACCTGGTGGGTTCAAACTGCTGACCGGGGGTTAGCAGTCCACCTCGTAACTCACGCTGCCACCAGGGCACCCAACTTCCCCCTCAAAATGAATGAGAGTTTTATATTTCTATTTCATATAAGTACAAAATAAATATGTATTACATTTATTTTACAGTAATACTTAAAACTTCAATAGGAAAATATGACATCAAAACTTGACGACATCTAAAATTGATTGTGGTGATGATCATATAACTCTTCTTGATATATGATTGAACTACTGAATTGTATATGTCAATTATGTCCCAAGAAAATCAGGTTGTTTTGTTGTAATTTCTTTAAACTGTTTTTATTAAAAAAAAACTCTCATCAGGAAATCATTGTATACATTTATTTACTTCCCTCAAGTTTAGGGTAACTTAAAGAATGGAATTTTTTTTGTTTGTGTGTTTTTGTTTTGATAAGCTTTTTATTCAAGAAACCTTAGCCAAAAGGTCATCCGTTCAAACCACCGGCTTCTCTGAGGAAGAAAGATGATCCAGTCTTCTTCTATAAAGACTTGGCCTCAAAAACTCTAGGGAGCAGTTCTATTCTGCTCTATTATGTAGGTATGAGTTGGCATCTGCTCAACAGCAGTGGTCGGTGAAAAAAAAAAGGACACATATCATAAAAGTACAGCTTAATAAATTTTAAAAGCCAGATACATACATGTATCCAGCTGCAGATCAAGAAACAGAAACGGACCATTCTGAAAGAGGTTCTATACTTTCAAGAGGTCTTGGATACACTGGGTAAGAAACACGGACTGAAACTCAAGGTAGTGAAACAAGACTGTGGAACCCTCAGGACCGTGACCCTGAGAGACCATCCAGGCCTGGAACTGAATTACCCTCCCGCCATGGTTCAATGCCAGGCGGTTAACAGCGCGGCCTACACGATGAACAAGAACACCAGGGAGGCACGGCGCAAACAATCAGCCACATGAGATCAAAAGCCCAGAGAGAAAGCTCAGAAGGCGAGAAGGACCGGGAAGAGGATGAAGGGAAACTGGAGAGGCAAGGAGGGCGCGCAGGTACAGACTGCAGTCCATGTCACAAAGCAAAATGTGGACGGATTATTGAATGAGAAAGCAATGTTTTTATAAACTTCCACCCAAATCACACAAAAAAGTTTTTAAAAAGAAACGGGCTGGTGGGTGTCTGTCAATGTGCTGCTGTGCTACATGCCCCTGGCATCTTAAGCGCTGGCCAGACAGAACCAATCACGCATCAGGTACTGCAGTTTGTTGGACGCAGGCGGCAGTTTGTGAAGGACTCCATTCGGCTGCTTAGAAGATGCACCAAACCTGATAGAATAGAATTCCAGAAGATTGCCATGGTAACGGCAATAGGATTTGCTATAATGGGATTCATTGGCTTCTTTGTGAAATTGATCCATATCCCTATTAATAACAACATGGTTGGTGGCTGAGTGGCTTTTTGGAAGAGTCTGCTTGTCATCTTGGGACTTGGCGAACAAGTGAGGGTTTAGAAGACCATGGAGTAAAAATTTCCTCTGTACTGTGTGCTTATTTCATTTTCTTTTCCTTCCAAGATGTTTCCTATTGCTAAATTAAAATGATTTCAAAAATTTAAAAAAAGAAACGGGAATCCACACATCCCCCACTTTCCAATTGCTCCCCCATTCCCATCCCACCCCCACACAAAAGGATAACTACTATGTTATTTCTAACAATAATGGTTAGTTTTACCTGCTTTTGTACTTTCATAAAGAACTGAATACAGGATGCAGTATAGAAAACGTTTACATTCAAGTTCTACGCTTTGTAACACACTCACCATAATCTTCTTGTACAACGCCATGACATTCTCATCATCAAATGGGAGAAATCCACACAGAAGTACATATAAGAGGATTCCCATGCTCCAAACATCTGCCTGAGAGGAAAATATCATTCAAAAAAATCTTTAGAACATTATTTCAGAATGGCAGGACACTTAATAGAATCAGAAAACCATCACAGGGCTGGAAAAGAACTCAGAGATCATCCGATTCAACCTACAAAGTCTGCAGGCAGGGAAGCTGAAGGAAGACTTGTGCAAAGTCACTTAGTCAATGGCAGAGCCACCCCAGGAGGTCTCCGGACTCCTCCCGTCAACACGCTCTCTTCTCTACGTCTGCACTGTCTACGAGGGAATAACGTAATTTCCAGTTGCCTGAGCTGGGCTGAGGGGTGGTAAGGACACCTCTCTGATACTGCAAGGCAATGCTACAGCTATGGAGGGTTTAGGTTACATATGGGGGTTATGAGAACAGGTGTGAGAATGCCAAAAGGAGTCTTAAAATGTACTACTGATAATCGGTAAACATGACTAAGCTGGAGAGAAAACTTGACAAAGTTCAATGATTGACTTTTCAAATCTAGAGGCCAGAAATTAGCCTGCCAGCACAAATAACCCTACAAATCTCAAAACCCCAGAAAGGAGCTTAACCTTCATGTAGGACGGCTCCGTGTGCCCCATGAGGCCTAAGCAGTAGCTGTTCATTCAAGCAATGTTTGGTCTCGGTCAATAATGACAGCACCCTTCCCAGTGGAGAAGATACAGCGCCTGCCCCCAGTAGAGCCTCAGAAAAATCCTAGAGGTAAGAAGGGCAGCATTGAAAAAATAAAAGAAACAGTCAAAAGATCTATAAAATGACACATTTAGGTAGTACCCACACTAAGTAGGCCAAATCTAACTGCCCCTCCCCCTCACACCCCCGCCCGTCCTGTCTACATCACAGCAAACCATTAAGAATCTAGTATGATCTCTCAAGTGAACAATTTACTTTCACGCCAACACCAGGTTTTTCTTCCAAGTTGCAGGAGATCAGAAATTAACCACTTATGCCTCAAATACTTACTCTTTCAATTAAGCCTTGATGGCACATACTACATGTGTGATTAACTCATAAGAAAAGAAGTTACCCAGGAGGGAATATGCTAACACAGCCCCGTCAAATTCCACAAGGGATCCACAGAGAGATGGGCCCCGGGTAAAACCGAGAGATAAAGAGGGTGACGGTAACATCCCCGCAGACTCCATCAGGACCTAGCGGAGAAAGGAACACAGAAAACGTGTTTTTCAGTGAACTCACCACAGAAGCTCACTTACGACAACACTGTTCCATTCAGGCTGAGGGTAAATTAGCCAAATAAAATCATCAACCAAAGAAAACCCAACTAAATCAAGAAGCTACCAATTGGTAAACAAGAAAAAAACTACAGAGGGGGCAGGGCTTGAAACCATGTGGGAAATGACTGGTGGAATCAGAGCTGCTTACCAGCCTGGTGCGGCCCGAGGGCATCGGAACCACCCAGCCTGCTGACAGTCCGTGAAGAGACCTAGATTTCTGTGTTAGAAAAGCAAAGGCCAAGGTTCAGAAGAGGCAGCCTGTGGCCCTGTGTCTCCTCACAGGCACTCCAGAGATCCTTCAGAACAGCACCCTAGAAGGGTGGAAACTCAAAGAAAACCACGTAAGAGCCTAAAGGAAAAACCCAGATACATTCAAGCCAACTCTGTGAGAATCATGTGAGCCCTGGACGTGGGATTCTCTCTCCTGCTGGCAGGCTGAACGGAAGAGGGAAAGACTACAGGGACCCTGGACCTGTGATGACCAGCTGCGAGGCCCTGCAGAGGCACAGAATCTCTGAGCTGCTGCTTCTTGTCTCCTTTAGGAAACAGGGGACAGCATTCACTTCACGGGATTTGGCAGGCTTATGTGAAAGATAAACATTATTTGGCAGACCCTAGATCTATGATAAATGCTCAGCAAAAAAACCAACTTGGCTCCCTTCCCTTCTGCTCTGATCTGCTAAGGTCCCAACGTGGCTTCTGTGGTATTTCTGCAAAAATGAATCACTCAAGTTCACTCATAAGCAAGCATTCAACAACTTAAGTTATGGACAGTCTACAAAATAATGGGCAGCTTCAAAAGTGTCAAGGTCAAGGAACACAAAGAAAAACTCCCAAACTCTTCCAAACAGATTAACGAGTACTGAAGAAATGCCATGTGTGACCCCAGACTGGGAGGAAAATACAGCTATCAGAGATGTTACTGGTACAATGAGCATCGTTTGACTACAGGCTATGGATTAGAACAAATTATTATCAATGTTCAGTTTCCTTGTTGTGATACCTGGAGTGTGGCTATAAAAGGCCCTCACTTTTAGGAAGTTCACACTGAAGTATTTCGTGACAATGGGATCTGATGGCTCCAACTTAGTCCCAAATGGTTCAAAAGACCTCAGACATAAAAAGTAGAAGGATTAAGAAAAAAAGTAAGATAAAGGCAGTCAGGCAAAATGTAAACAAATTTCGAATCTGAATAAGTTTGAGGAACACATGTAAATTCCTCATCCTATTTCTACACTGTTTCTGTTAAGTTCTGTTATTTGAAATTGTATCAAATCAAAGCAACCATGGGGGAGGGAGGGGGAGGGAGGGGATAAGGCGGAGCTGATATCAAGGAGTTCAAGAAGAAAGAAAATGTTTTCAAACTGACTGGTGGCAACTGTACATTACTGACTGAACTATGAAATGGTATAGCTGTAAGAGCTCCCAATAAAATGATAAATGATTTAAAAAAAATTTAGAGCCACCCAAAACATGTTAGTTCCCATCTCTTCTTGTTACAGATTCACCTCGCACATCCCAGAAGATGCTCCAGATCAGTGGTTCTCAACTTTCCTGATGCCGTGACCCTTAATACAGTTCCTCATGTTGTGGTGACCCCCCAACCATAACATTATTTTCTTTGCTACTTCATCACTGTGATTCTGCTGCTGTTATGAATCGGTGGCCCTGTGAAAGAGGCGTTCGTCCCCCAAAGGGGTCGCCACCCACAGGTTGAGAAGCGCTGCTCCAGATGAAAAGGTCATCTGTAGTCAAATAAAACTAGGAGCAGCTGCCCATCTGTGATGCTCCCCTTCTAGACTCGGAGGTGCCCCAAAACAAAGAAATCTGTCTGGAGGAGAAAACAGCGGGCCCGACAGTTCCAGGGGAACATGGGAGAGGGAGGTGGGGGGAAAGGTAGTGGTGTTAACAAACCCAGGGACAAGGGAACAACAAGTGATCCAAGTCAGTGGTGAGGAGGGTGGAGGAAGCCTGGTAGGGATTGATCAAGGGTAATGTAACCAAGAGGAATTACTGAAACCCAAATGAAGACTGAGCATGATAGTGGGACAAGAGGAA
>NW_022111310.1:404313-433099 GCF_000313985.2 Echinops telfairi | reverse complement strand
ATGTAAGATATGACAAAATAATAATAATTTATCAATTATAAAGGTGCATGGGGGAGGGGCAGCGGGGAGGGAGGAAAAAAATGAGGAGCTGATACCAAGGGCTCAAGTAGAAAGCAAATGTTTTGAGAATAATGAGAGAAACAAATGTACAAAAGTGCTTGACACAATGGATGGATGGGTGGAGTGTGATAAGAGTTGTAGGAGCCCCCAATAAAGTGATTAAAAAAAATTATCAAGAGTTCATGAGGGAAGGGGGAGTGGGGAGGGAGGGGAAAAAATGAGGAGCTGATACCAAGGGCTCAAGCAGAAAGCAAATGTTTTGAGAATGATGATGGCAACATATGTACAAATGTGCTTGACACAATGGATGGATGGATGGATTGTGATGAGAGTTGTACGAGCCCCCAATAAAATGATTTTTTTTTAAAAGAAATCCGTTCACCCCAGTACCTCTGTGCTTTTGACTACTAAATCTTTTTTTCATTCTTAAGTTAGGAACATCCGCAAAACTAGGGCTCCAGAAAATGGCCAAAGCTGACCAGCTTGAGGTAACAAGTAAAGCAAAAGGGCCCTGGACTTCTAAGGACCAACATAGGCACAAGATGAGTGTTTTCTGTGCTAACCAGCATCTCCTGGCCTGGTGCTCCCCAGGTAGACTTGGCAGTCCAAACTGTGGCACTGTTCTTTTGCACAAATGCAGGGACACCGGAAACACATGGTTGCTTCGTAAATGCACCATGACTTTTCTCGAACACTATTTATTGCAAGTTATTCATGCCATTTACGAGTTTACACATTTCACCCTCTGAACAGACTGGACCCCCTGAGTAACACAGGACATGCTCTTCTTTCAGCATCACAGGCACACACTGCTTGCTTCAGGTCACCATAAACTGTGCGCTGAATATAAACTGAATTAGTCAGGAAAGAATTACCTCTGATCCAAGATATGATTTGCCTTGTATTAATTCTGGTGCTGCGTAAGCAAGACTCCCACAACATGTCTGTAGGTGGTCATCCTTGTTACCCTGAAAATAAGATAAAAATGAAATATTTGTGAGAGGGTGCAGGGAGGGGGAAAAAGAGGAGCTAATACCAAGGGCTCAGCTAGAAAGAAAATGTTTTGGAAATGATGATGGCAACATATGTACAAATATGCTTAATACAATTGATGTATGGAATGTTATAAGAGCTGTAAGAGCCCCCAATAAAATGATTTTTAAAAGAAGAAAAATGAAACATGTATTAATTATGAGCCTTATGAGAGTTAGTGTGGTAAACAGCCTCTGAGCACAAGCAAAGAAAAGCTAAGTGAAGAAGTACCCCCGGAAATAAAGGACTTGTACAGCTGATCCAATGCTCTGCGCCGACATGTGGGCTAGTGGGTTTCCAGTACCACTACTAGCCGGCACCTGCAAAATCTTGTCCCCCTAGGCCAGGCAAGTCAGGTTCCTATTTCCCTCGAAACCCTTGTGCACAATGATCAGCTTACCATATAGCCACGCACTAGTGATACACAAACACATAAAGAAAATGAACTCTTTCTTTACCAGGTCCTGATTCCAATATCTAAAGGGTCCTCGTAGCACAATAGTTAACCCGACTGCTAACTAATAGGTTAAGTCCACTATTTATTTGAATGAGTAAATGCGAGGTTTTAAATTCAAAGTTAAATCCACTAGCCACTCCACAGGAGACAAAACCTGGCCATCTGTTCACGTAAAAATTTCAGATGAGCCCCCAATAAAATAAGTAATTAATTTGTTGATTTTTTTAAAAAAGATTTCAGATGGAGAAATCCTCTGGGTTCTACTCTTGTCCTGTAGGGGTCGCTAGGATCAACTTGATGGCATGCAGCAGCAGCAGCAGCAGCAGCCCCCACAGCCCACCATTACCAGCACAGGAGAGTGTCCTTGTCCTTAGAGGGAAGGAAGCAACAAGGGCACACACACAAAACAGGGCCCTGGGAAGCTGCCTTCTAGACTCAGTGTTAAGACCAATCACTGCCTTAATTTCCAAATCTATTAAGATGAAGCGCCTGTCCATCGTTCCCCACCCTCCCACAGAAGATGTAATGGAAACGATATCACAGCCCAATACCAGGGCAGAGTTCTTCTACAGCTTGAAAACCCTAAAAACCAAACTCACTGCTTTCCAGTTGATGCCAGTTCACAGTTACCCTCGAGGCCAGCCTCGCACTGGCCCTGTGGTTCCCGAGACGGCAGCACTTCACGAGGACGGAAAGCCGCCTTTCACTGCTGTGAAGTGGCTGGTGGTGTCAAGCTGCGGTGAGCAGCCAGCCAAAGGCAGCACCACGACAAAAGGGACCCGTGAAACGGTGAGCTTGCAGTTACAACCGAAACAACCTGCCCAGCGCGAGCTCCGCAGCAAAAGGCTGAAGCGGATCCTCTCCCAGCTAGGCCTGCTTTTTCAAGTGGGGCGGTCCAATCTTCGGCAGCCATAAACAAGCGTTTGCTACGGGTGTCTGTCCCAAACGTTCCCCACTGCCTCCTGTGGCGAACACGACAAGCCAGCTACCTGCCTAAAATATGCTTTGTGTCTGCCGAATAAAAAAGAAGCAACAACAACATGAACAACAGCCTGCCTTCTAGCACTCCGTTCCCAGACAAAGTTCCCCTAATCATCTCTGAACAGCCCAGGGAAGGGAGGAGAATTAGAAAGAAGGGGAAAGTGGGCTCCATTTGCACCTAGCTAATTCTGATCGGGGCGGGAAATAACCACGGGCTATGAAAGGCTGAGGCAGGTCTGCAATTTCCACATTCCTAATGAGTGTCGACAGCTCATTGGAGAGACTGTGAGTACCACCATGAGACTCGGGAGGAAGCCTCCAACAGGCAGCCACGCAGGGGCTCGGCCACAGACGCGGCAGAGCTGGGAGGTTCGAAGTGACCTCGAAGAGAAGTTACACGAGACAAGGGCAGGACTTCATTCCCTCACAAAGCTCACTGCGACCAAGCCAATTCTGACGATTCCCAGGCTGTACAAAAGGGCTCACCTTTCACCCTCAGACACGGAGCCGCTGATGCTTAACTATGGAGCTCGAATTAAGGAAAAATGTAACAGGATGCATTTTTAAAAGCACATGGGCTTTTCTCTTCGATTACTTTATAAGAGCATCATCACGCAAAAGGTAACCATAATTGTCAAACAGATAACCATGTGGATGAACAACAAAGACTACATTAACAGTAAATTCTCAAAACTCCTATTTCAATGAACAGAAGCATCATCTAGTGGCAACATATTCAAACTGCAAATCATATCCACTCAGCATGCCTGAATCGGTGTGGTACCGAGCTCAGGAACTAGAGCAGTGGTTCTCAATCATTTGTAAATGAAAACTGATGCTCAGGATGCTGTATAACGCGATTCTCAATAGAGGCTAACCCCCAAACCAAACCTGCTGCCATTGAGCGGATACTGACAGTGACTCTGTAGGACAGATACCGCATAAGGTTTCCAAGGCTGTAAATCTTTATGGACACAGACTGTCACATCTTTCTCCCACAGCACCAAGGATGACCTCATGCCACCAACCTTGAGTTAGCAGCCGAGCGAGTGGTTAACAACTGTATCACCCGCGTGCCTCTCACTGGAAGCAGCCAAGTTCAATAAAGGCTAAGTAGAACTGGAGAACATTACGCTGAGTGAACTGAGTCAATCACAAAAAGGCAGATGCTGTATGAGACCACTACGAGAAGGATAAAAACCAAGACAGACGTGCATGCCAAGGGGACAGACTGCGGAGGGTCCCAAAGGAAGGAGGGAAAGGGTGAGGAGATAAAGCAAGACTAGACGGTTGACAGGTATTGATTTGGGTGACAGGGAGACTAGAGAGCCATAAAGGGAGAAGAGAAATCAGGGTGGGGAATAGAACATGGGGACCGAGTGGAGCTAGTGAGTGGTTTGAACTGATGAATGCAGAGGTGATAGTCTGAAATGTAACCCCCCACCTAATTCACAATACAAAAGTAGTCTAAGTTGAGTCAGTGCAAGACAGCACAGTAAGAGGTGCATTTACGAAGGGGTACATCCATCCATTTCTATTCCCGTACTTACCTTGGGTTTTGCACAGAGACCAAAGTCAATCAGCTTTAAGTTATGGTACTCATCAAACAATAAATTTTCCTGAGAAAACAAAGATGTCTTAGTAACTGCGTACTGTACGTACTGACTTCCTTATCTCACTCCCCACCTCTAGTCATCGCTGACCATTATCTAAGGGATTCAAAAGCCTGGGCGTGAGAGAGTGAAAACCATTACAATAGGAATAAAGTTTTTTGGTTTTGTTTTTTACTTTGTTATATGGGAAAAATGTATCAATGTTACATCTATTAAAATGAAAACTTTTATCCAAAGCCCATTAGTAGGCCACTGGAGATCCCCTTGCAGAGGGGTCTCGGGGAGGAGATGAGCCAGTCAGGGTGCGATGTAACAATGATGAGAAATACAACCTTCCTCTAGTTCCTAAAGGTTTCCTCCCCGCTCCCACTACCATGACTCGAATTCTATCTTGCAAGACTGGCTAGACCAGAGGAGGTACACTGGTACAGATAGGAACTGAAAATACAGGGAATCCAGGACGGATGAGCCCTATAGGACCAGTGGTGTGAGTGGCAAAACAGAGAGGGTAAAGGGAGAATGAGTAGGAAAGAGGGAACCAATTACATGGAACTGTGTGTGACCTCCTCCCTGGGGGACAGACAACCAAAAAGTGGATGAAGGGAGACGTCGGACAGGGCAAGATATGACAAAATACCCATTTATAAACTATCAAGGGCTCATGCGGGAGGGGGGAGCGGGGAGGGAGGGGAAAAATGAGGACCTAATGTCGGGGGTTTCAACGGAGAGAAAATGTTTTGAGAAACGATGTACAAATGCGCTTTACACAATTGATGTGTGTATGGATTGGGATAACAGTTGTATGAGCCCCTAATAAAATGTTTAAAAAAAAGAAAAAAAGAAAAAAAAAGAAAGAAAATAAATAAATAAATAAATAAATAAAAATGAAAACTTTTTTAAATAGAGGACTGATTCCAAACTGTCTCATTCTGGTGAAAAAGCAAATTGGGGGAAAAAAAGTTTTAATCTACTTCATTAAAAATAATAAATGAAGGATCAGAAGAATAGAAGAGGAAAGCTGAAAAGGATACGGCTTCCCTATTCACCGTGCCAACCTAAGCCACCCTCTCCTTGGTGCTCCAAGTCCGATTCAACTTAAACCAGAAGAGCCAGCTCAAGATGCGAGAGCTGAGGGGAGAAGAGCAGCACTCACAAAACAACAACAGGGATCTGTCATTGATCAAGATACCCGGGAGTGGGAGGTGGGGGCGGTTGGAGCTGATGCCAAGGGCTCAAGTAGAAATAAAATGGGTTAGAAATGTTGATGGCAACACATGCACAAGTTTGCTTGATTGAATGATGATGGATTGTTAAACAATTTGTAAGAGCCCCAGTACAATGATTAATAAAAAAAGATGAAGGAGAGTAACACTGCTGTGTCTTGTTAGGTCAACTCCACGGGTCTGACCTTGGTACCAAGAAAACGTAAATTCATGTTCACCGCTATCCTTATTAGCCAGAACCCAAGCTTAAAGTGTGTACTCAAAAAAAAAAAAAGTGTGCACTCCTTTGTATTGCGTCTTGAAGGAGTAGAGTCTGTCCACTCCATTGGGTTAGTCCTTTTCTGAGAAATAATGGCTTACAATGAAAGGCAGATCGAGTTAGGAAAATCACTTTTGAATGAAAAATACTGAATGACTCGATACTACTGAAAAAGATCTCAGTACTCGTCTTTCCTGGGGGCAAACTCACGAGGCTCCTGTTTCGCAGCTGATTCCAAAGACAATTATACTGTCACACACAACTGACAAGCAAACTGAACGTTAATAAGAAGTCCTGCCAAAAAAAAGTCAAAAGCAAATAAAGAAAAAAGAAATGGGATACAGTCAGAGCAGGACCAAGAAAAGTTGAAAAACTAAGATACATTTCTAAGAAGAAAGAACATTCAGAAACGTAAAACTAACAAGCACATGTCGGGGGAGCTGTTGATCTCTGGAATGTTGGCCTGCCACGCGCTCACTTACTGGTTTGAGGTCCCTGTGGGCATAGCCTTGGCTGTGCACGTAGGCGACAGAAGACAGTATCTGACGGAACACAACTCGGGCCTCCTCCTCGGACAGGCGATCCTGGGATATGATGTAATCAAACAGCTCTCCTCCAGGGCAGTACTTCAACGGGAAAAGAGACACACGGATATTATTGCTTACAAAATACCTTAAGAGAAAAAAAGAATGTGGGTGTATATGTATGTAATAAGAGCTATGATTAATTCAACTTTGCAGGCAAGGGAACCGAGCGAGGCCTATCCTAAAGCACTCTCAGACTCCTTTGGCATGCACCATAGCAACCCCATCTGTGTCAGAGCAGAACTCCCTGAGTCCCACAGGGTCTGCAACCGCGGACTGACTCGCAGTAATTCATCAAGCCTTCTATTTATAGTAGTGCTACTACTCTAATAGTACGAGACTGCAGTCAACCTACATGTCCAAGCAGAGCCTCAGAACACAATAGGAAAGATGAATGGACAACTGGCATTCAGTTGCATATCTTAGGTCATCATTAAAAGGGTTATATAGCTGTTGTATATGTACTCTCAGCATAGTACAGTGTTTTTAAAACTTCTTAGACATGAGCACACCTTGAGGGAATGAATGGCTCAGGACCACAGTCTCGGAGGACACCATGGTGCATGGGCATGGCCTAATCCACAAAGACAATGTCCTACGTCCTACTTTGCTGAGAATCGACTGGGGTCCAGGGGACAGTCCTAGAAGGTGCGACTATTGGCCTGGAGGAAAGCAGAGTGATGGAAATCCCCAGACACAGGAAGCAATTAATTAGTCCAGTCGACTGAAGGACCAAGTCAACATCAGTCTCCATGACTCTCAGACCAAAGGAATCAAATGGTGCTTGCCTCCCACGACCAACTGCTCTCAAAGGGATGGAATTAGAAGGTCTTGGATAGATAGGGAGGAAAATGTGGACTAAAACTCAAAACCATAAACAGACTACATTTACTGGCTGGATGAAGACTATGGCTCTTAGTCACCCCCGTGGCTCAAATGTCAGCACAACAAGGGACAGGTCGGTACGGGGAACACTAACACCGGTGAGGTGTTCACACTTTAGAAGCATCCACCAAATGAGATCAAAAGGGCCGCCTGAGGAAAGGAGGCGCAACAGAAACTGGAACCCAAGGACAGAAGGAGGAAGCGGCCCTAGACGCACTAGACAGGCATCGGTGATGTGAAGGAAGGGGACAAAACAAGATGCATACAAATTATCCTCCATGAAACTGATGAGCTGCACTGTCAATCTTCACCTGATGCACAATAAAAACATTTTTTGAAAGAAAAGGCTTTTAAAATGTAGCTTTTAAAAGTGTGTGTGAGATAGAGATCGAGATAAACAAGCTCAAAGGACTGATCATTATTGAATCTGGGAGGTAAGTACAAGAGTCATTGAATGATTCTTTCTTTTTGTGTGTTTGTGTCTGAAATACAAAGTTTTTTGGGGGGGTTCGTTTTTTTAAATTTTTAAGTGTCTATTCTCACTCCCACAGCGCAACTTTCAGCCAAGGAATCTCAAATCCGACTCCGAGTGACCCAATAGGACAGGGTAGAATAGTCCCTGTGGGTTCCCGAGACTGCAACTCTTGACACAAGTAGAAAGCCTCATCTTTCCCCCACAGAGCGGCTGGTAGTTCAAACTGCTGACTTTGCTGTTAGATAGGAGCCCTGGTAGTGCAGTGGTTGAGTTGGGCTGCGATCCACATGGCTGGCAGTTCGAAACCATCAGCCACTCTTTGGAAGGAAGACTGGACTGTCTACGCCTTACACAGTTACGGTCTCAGAAACCTACAAGGAGGTTGCCATGAGTCAGCGCGGACTCACTGACACTTAGAAGACGGGAAGAAGCACGAGTGGAGGCGGGGGTCACAAGCAGAAGTGGGACCGTGCTGCGACATCGTGGGGTCTGCCGTCGGTCACAAAACAAAGGGCGTGTGGACCGCTGGACAAAAAGCCAATGTGTTCTGTAACCTTCCACCCAAATCTCAATGAAAAAGTTAAAGAGACAATGCTCGGATGCGACAAGTCAGCACACTGCTGGGATGAGGGCAATACCTCTCGGTCTTGAGCAATCTGATTACCAGGAAGTGAAAATAAAACTAAGAACCAGCTGTGGTTTTAAGTTCACTCCGGGTTTTATATCTTTATAGCAAAGCACTGAAACCCATTCTGGTTTTTTAAAACCCATTTTAATCGTAGTGCATTTAAATTTTAGTGTAGTTACCTGAAATTAATTTTTTTTTAAACTGCAGCAATTACAATTTTTCCATCCCATAAAACAGTGGTTTCCATCTGTACCACAGAAACCAGTACTCGGGGACTGAAGGAGAGGAGAGCAGGGCACCAAACTCAGGACGTCCCATCCCCTGTCCCCCAGAGCAGTCCCACTTCTCCAGAAACTGGGTTTGCACTCGAGATGTCAGTTCACTTCATATTAAAACAATAAAGTGCATCAAGTCTTTTGACCCAGTAGCTCCACACTCAAGAATGATTCCCAGAGAGGTCCTTGCTCCCGGGAAACACTGCATGCTCCAGGTCATTCCCTGCAGTCACATTGCTTCTAACGGCAAAAGACTGGAAGCAATTCAGTGCGTAAACTATAGAAATTATAGCACAGCTAGAAAGTGGAATTCGATGCAGTCTTGAAAGGGTGGAGGGGAGCTCTTTACACACTCCCAGCATTAAATAAAAATAAAGCAACATATAAAGTTTGCAGATCGATACGGATGAACTACAAATGCATCATGACAGGTTCACAATAGAGTTTGGGTGGGGAGATTTTTTTTTACTAAGAACAAAGAAGAAAGTTCGGGGGTTAGAAAAGGCACTATGCCAGGCAACAGAGACCAGATACCGAAGAGCAGCAACCATACGCTCCACTTCACATCCTACTCACTGCCAACATGTCGACTGTGAGCACAGCGGCCCTAGAGACCGAGCAGAGCTGTCCCTGTGGGCTTCCAAGACTGTTCCTCTTGACGGGGCAGACGGCTCACCCTTCTCCCGCGGAGCAGTGGTGGTTTCACCTGTTCAAACTGCCGACCTTGTGGTCAGCAGCCCAATGGGTAGCCCGCCACGCGACCAAACGAACAAACAAGCTTGCTGTCATCAAATCAATGCAGACTCACAGCAACCTGATGGGGCAGGGACACTCGCCCCTTTCAGTTTCTGAGACTGCAACGATTATGGGGGTAGGAAGACTCATCTTTCTCCCTCAGGGCACCTGGTAGTTTTGAACTGCCAACCTTGCAGATCGCAGCCCAACATGTAACCACTATGTCACCAGAGCCCCTACGATGCTACCAGAGCTCCTGATATCAAGCCTTAGAACAGGTGAAACTCACCTAGGGAGACAGAAATCAGATCAGGGTTAGTAGGAAGGGGAGTGGGTAGGTAAGGTTACATGCATTCTCTTCAAAAGGGCAGGAGAAAACTTCCTGGCTGACAAAAAAAGTTCTAAGGCCTCACTGGGGTGGGGAGTACGTCGATGTGGACATTTGTCAAACACGCATTCCCAATGTGTGTATTTTATTACACATAAAGTACCTCAATTGTCAGCTTTTTAAATGTGATCCCATAGGGTCCACATAAAGAAAACCTTTCAAATGAAAAACAAAAACCATCTAAAATCTCCAGGGGTGACATAGATGGAGGCCAAGCCAAATTGTGAGGTTGGGGTCAGGGTTAGGTGGAACGAGTACAGAATAATTATTAATGTATGTGACCCTCGTGACTGAAATCAGCAAGACACACGCATGTATTTCTAATAACATGGACTATCTGTAGGAGAGACGAGTGACGGCAGTGAGAAGGGAGCACTCGCTAACGTATCCCTGTTGTACCTTTTCAATGCTGCCCTGAGATTGTGATGATTTTTCTTTTCTGTTTTAAGCATTTAATATGGCGAGAGGGACCAGCTAAAAACAAAAGGTTTTAAAATTAGCATGTGGAGTATTCCATAGGTCTACAGTACAAAGAGAAAACCACTGTAAATCTAAAACTTCTAACATGTTATGTTTTCAAATGGACCCTAAAATAGTGCTCCTCTGTGAAAATCACGGGCCATTACAAATCATTTGGCTGAGACTAAGGAAACCGAAGCGAGGGACCGATATAGGATGCTGAAGACAACCTTTCATGCCACAAAGGGCCGGGGAGAGCCCGGGGCCTTTGGTTCACATGACATGTGCACTGGGGGCTACCTTTACAAAGGGGAAATGGATCCTTCCCTCTACTAACAAATTCACTAAACGATCCCACCTACCCGGGTGTAGCAGAAAGTGCACATTCACAATGAATCTCTAATTTATTGCCCCCAAGGGGACGTCAGAAAGTTCATGAAAAGATAGCATTAAAAGGTACTGGAATTTTTCAAAGAGCTTTTCGGAGCTGTGTCAAACGTCTGTCTTGCAGGAAAGTGTCACACACGAAACTCGAGCAGGTAAACCACTGAACGCTCATTCCAATCTTTCAGGCCACATGCACTCTCCTCAAGTGACCAGATGCTCGCGATCTCTGGAACGAACGACTCACCTCAAGAACCATGAATATTTTGTTGGCTGTCTCTAGCACATGGTAAAGCTGACATATGTGCTGATGTCGCAGGTTCTTCAAGGCATCAATCTCCGTCTTGACCCTGGGCAAGTCACTCTGTGACAAAGCATGAGACCAAGTGAGCAGACCACCCATTTCAGAAGTATTCCAAGCATCAGTACCCACGACTGTAATCACAGTCATCAAAAAGCCACCAAAAGTCCCAAAACAAAATTGTTCAGCCATACAGAAGAATCTCCCGACGAAAATCGTTAATACATACTTAAGAAATGCCTCAAGGTGTTAAAAAAAGAGAGCTTCTACATGGATCAAAAGGAAAAGTCCAAAAATTGAAAACACTCTCAGACTCCAGTAGAAGGTCATTCCCAAACCAGGAAAATAATGGAGACATAGACTCTTCTCAGTACAAGGACCAGATTCCCCTCTGAGTGCCAACAACAGCC
Source organism: Echinops telfairi (assembly GCF_000313985.2). NCBI lineage: Eukaryota > Metazoa > Chordata > Mammalia > Afrosoricida > Tenrecidae > Echinops > Echinops telfairi. Next base: position 421,950 of record NW_022111310.1, on the reverse strand, counting down.
TTTAACACGCACACTAAGATTTGCGGGGCCCGAGCTGCAGAAATACATGCTCAATAATGTTTTATGAGTTAAGAAAAGATTATTAAAGGGAATGTCTAATAGGTCCCCATGAAATTCTCTGGCATTTCATTTGGAAGAAGCCCAAAAGATCGAGTGGAATTGCTACAGCCGAGCTCCTTACATCCCCTTTGACGTGCTTGCATGTTTCTCAGCACTGAGAGGCGCTCTGCTCACGCAATGGCTCTGTGCTCAGCTGCTAACCACAAGGTCAGTGGTCAGCACCCACCGGCTGTTCCTCGGGAGGAGGACCTGATGATCTACTCTACAGAGAACCACCCGGGAAATCCTAGGGGGGATTCTGCTGTCACATGGGGTCCCTGTGACCAGTGTCAGCACTGGCATCCGTAATAAGGAAGGCTCGCTATCTAAACCTGTCTCATGCCAGAAATCCATACGGGTGTCGTGATCATCAAAGGCCCAAGGTAGCTAATTTAGAACTGCATTTTCAATAAACTGGTTACTTTTTTTTAATCATTTTATTAGGGGCTCATACAACTCTTACCAAAATCCATACATACATCAAGTGTGTAAAGCACATTTGTACATTCATTGCCCTCATCATTCTCAAAACATTTGCTCTCCACTTAAGCCCCTGGCAACAGGTCCTCTTTTTTTCCCTTCCCTCCCCGTTCCCCCCTCCCTCATTAATCCTTGATAATTTATAAATTATTATTTTGTCATATCTTGCAAACTGGTTACTTTTCATGTTTTATACTTGCCGACATTTCTAAACTATTTGTTAGTTTAATACATTGTATGTGTTTCATTCTATAAGGCTAACTCGATCCTGAAGAAAAATAAGATGTTAACACAGTGATTTGGGGTCAGAAGAAATTTTTTTTTTTTTAAGTATTTCTTAAATTTATCTTAGGGGGGAAAGGCACCGACAGCCACTAATACAGACTGGTGAATTCTCAGCTAAGGCCCACGAAGAAGCCGAGAGACCAAAGCAGATGAAGGTCAGTAAAATCAGGGGAAAAAAGTCAACCCAAGGTGAGTTCAAACACTAGAAAGGCCCAAAAAGACGACTAAAGAATATCTTTTTAATGACTTTATATTCGTCATAGGCAAGACCACTGACGGTGAATGGGCTGCTTTCAGAGGAATGAACGCTTTCGATGGACTCACCCATGTGGAGAGCAGGCTCTGAGAATCGCTCACAAGAGATGCTCAGAGCAGGATTTCGACAAGCAGTTCTAATAAGAAGCTAGGACATTATGTCAATGACTCTCTCTATCTATACCATAAAATAGACCAACAATTTGTAAAAATATCAGAAGATGATAAAAAAGGACAAGATTAATAGCCACCAACACCTAAAAAAAACTGCAGAAAAAGACAGACTCCTGTAATGCCGTTGTCCTGCTTTTAGATGGGAGGGCTGTAGGAACCCCGTGCCCTTAAAATGACTTTGTAAACCACAGACCTGAGTGTGAGACAACTGGGAGTGAGGAGTACAGAAATAGTATTCTTGGAGCAGCCACGAGCACATTGGAGCACATATGGGGCTTTACGTCACAAAATCGAGCCCACTGCCGACACGTCAGCTCTGACCCGGGGGCCCCCACCAGCTTAAGAATGGGACTGCACCCACACGGCTGTCAATAGCTGGGGTCTATCTCACAGCAGCAGCACATCCCCAGCGGTGTCACTGGGTGGATTCTATCCATTTGCATCACCCAGGGACCTTTCAACTCACAAAAGTGATCAAGAAACAGAACAGTAAAAAAAACAAAAAAAGAAAAGAAACAGAATAGTTTGGCAAAACGAAATTCAAACTTACCCCAAGCGCACTTTTATCCATGATTTTTATGGCAACCATTTCTCCAGTGAGGATATGGCAGGCCAGTTTGACCTTTGCAAAGCCACCTGAGTACAGGAAAATGTATTGTGAAGAGATACACAAAACCAGCAATGACGCCGTCACCAGAGTAATCTGAAGATTCGGTGCAAACACATTTCAATACACTTTTAGAAGGCTCTACTGAACCATCATTGTCCTGGACTTTAGTGGTTCGTTCTTCCGGTTCCTTCCAAAACATTGGCTATGAGCTTAACTTTTTCTAGTCAAACATTGATTCCAAGTTGTTTTGTTTTGCTTAACCATGACATTATATCTCTGATTTTGTAATACGGGGCTCACTCTTTAGAAATTTGATTAACAATTAACAATGCAAGGTTGCTTTATAATTAACACTGCTAGAACACACTGTAAAAGGATTGAGACAGAAGACAAACAACAGAAAACATTCCATCTTCACCCTGTGAAAATAAGCAATTAATGTTTCAAAATTATAACAACTAGATACATGTATCCAGGCAGTATCTAAATGAAATTCCCAGTTTAAGACGACCCCAAAAAAGAAGCTCCTGGCAGTACCTCCTCCCACAGCCCTCCTCTCAGTAACAACAACTCCATTTTCCCACTGGAATGCGTCAAAATTCCCAGAGCCAACCTTCACCCTTCCATACACACAGTCTATATGCAAGCCACCAACACAGCTGCTGGCCTGGCTTCAAAGGATCAACCTTGAAGTGGAGGAGCGTTTACGGACCGGCTGGTCAGAACCACAAGGGGACCTTCTATAAAGCTCTAGATCTGAGTGGTAAGCACAGCACGCAAACCTCCATCAAGATTAGTGCACATTTTGTATTTTACTGCATGTGATACCTCAATAAATAAAATTTTTAAAGTGGGTGGGAGGGGGGCTCTAGAATTCCATTCCATTCACTACCTCCCACGCACTCCCCTAGCCCAAGTTACCATCATTTCCAGATCCCCTGACTCTTGCTCTCCTCACCCGGTCTCTTCACAGCCAAGAAACCAGAATGGCCTGTGAAACCAAAGATGGGATCACCTCTTGGCTCAAAACCCTCCAGAGACTTCCTACTTGACCTCTAGTGGGGTCAGGGTCCTTGCGGCCACCCAGACTTCTCCCATTGTTCCCCTCACTGGCTCCACTTTTTCTTACTGAAGTAGGTAAAAGAATTCTAAAACCATATAGGTGAGACAGTGAGGCTGATGACTGTCCAGACAAACTACACCAGCAGTACACTCTCAAATGATTGCTCTTAACTTTTTCTAGGCAAACATCGATTCCAAGAGTTGTTTTGTTTTGTTTAACCATGACAATATATCTATGATTTTGTAATACGGGGCTCACCTCCAAGGGGAAAGAAAACATATTTTACCTGTCCCAATAGTTTCATATAATTCATAGTATTTGAGAAGTTCATCATAATCCTTCATAGTCCTCCTGGAAGTTTATTCAGAAGAAGAAAAAACACCTGTAAAACAGAAATATTACCTGATTAAACAAGAAAGTGTTACTAGATTATCTCCTCTATTTTTATAATTGTGAATACCAATATAAATAAATCTTAGGCATGTAAATAACCAGAATAAATGATTAGCCATATTGGGGGTTGAAGGGGCGCTTGTAGCCCCATGTCATACCATACATAAAAATCAATTCTAGATTTTCAATATGAGACATCACACTTTAAAACTTGTGTTGTCTTTCCTCTAGTTCTTAAATGTTTCCTCCTCTTCCCCACCCTCCATTCCCCCACCCCACTATCACGAACCCAATTCTACCTAACAAATCCAGCTAGACCAGAGGATGTACACTGGTGCAGATAGGAACTGGAAACACAGGGAATCCAGGGCGGATGATCCCTTCAGGACCAGTGGTGAGAGTGGCCATACCACAGGGTGGAGGGAAGGTGGGGTAGAAAGGGAGAGCCGATTACAAAAATCTACATATAACCTCCCCCCTGGGGGATGGACAACAGAAAAGTGGGTGAAGTGAGATGTTGGACAGTGTAAGATATGACAAAATAATAATTTATAAATTACCAAGGGTTCATGAGGGAGGGGGGAGCGGGCAGGGAGGGGAGAGCGGGCAGGAAGGGGTAAAAACGAGGAGCTGATACCAAGGGCTAAAATAGAAATCAAATGTTTTGAGAATGATGAAGGCAACAAATGTACAAATGTGCATGACACACAATGGATGCATATATGGATTGTGATAAGAGTTGTATGAGCCCCCAATAAAATGATTTTTAAAAGACTGCTATGAATAGAAATGTAAAAAACCAAAAACCTTGTGTGTGTCATGGAACCCAAGACAGCTAAAACCCTCAAGAACATTCAGTAGTGGGAGTAGTGATATCATGATGGTAAAGGGATGGGGGGTGCGGAAAGAAAAGGGGAACCCATCACAAGGATGGCTATATAGTCTAACCCCCTGAGGAGGGCGAATAACAGAAATGTGGGTGAAGGGAGACAACGGACAGCTTAAGACACAAAATAACAATAATAATATCGTATTGATCAAGGATTCATGAGGCGGCGACGGGGGCAAGCTGGGGGTGAGGGAACTGATACCAAGGGCTCAAGCAGAAAGAAAATGTTTTGAAAATGTTGATGGCAACTTATGTACAAGTGTGCTTATTACAACTGAATGATGGATTGTTATAAGATTTCTAAGAGCCCCCCAATACAATGATTAAAAAATAACAATAAAGCTTATGTTGTTGTGAGGTGCCATCAAGGCCCTTTGGCCCGTAGAGATCCCCTGTAACAGAACAGAGCGGCCCCGTGGGGTTTCCTGGTCATCAGTCCTCCTGGGAGCAGGTCGCCAGACCTTCCCCCGTGGAGAGGCTGGAGGCTCAAGGACTTCACTGCTGTGCCAGTGAGGCTTTGTCTTTTCAAAGAACATTCTTTTGCAAAGACTACTTATCATGACTTCAAGGTCAGAAAGTGCCAAGATTAAAGTAAACGGTAATGATTAAAATGAAACCACAAGCTTTAGCTGACTTGTGTAGAAGATGTGCTTGTTGGCTTTCTTTTCTTTAACTGATGTAAAATGGCTCGAATCAAACTAGAGATCGGCAGTATAATGTGTCTGGCACTGTTGCTACTGCAATCTTGGCTAACAGTCATAAGTCGGCTTTCATTCCTTCCTTTAGCCAGACACCTTGACTGAGCACCTACAAGGGCCCAGCTTCGGACTGCAATCTAATAAGGAGCCCAGCCATGCAGTGCTTAAGCACTTGCCTGCTTACTAAGGGTCGGTGGTTCTAACTCAACAGTAGCTTCACGGGTAAAACACCTGGCGACCTGCTCCCGTAAAGATGACTGCCTAGGAGACCGTAGGTGACACTGCTGTCTTGTCATGGGGTCACTATGTACAAGAACTGCCTCCACAGCACACGGGACAGAAAGTACAGGGTTAAGATTGAGAAAGAAAAAAAAAAACCTTGGTTCTCACTCTAATGGGGAAGACCCACAAGTAAATAAATAGACAACTAAATTAAATAATGGCAGTTTATAATAGAACCTCGGAAAGAAATATGCAATAGTGGTTGGAGAAGATAACATTGAAGCCAAGCTTCAACTGAAAAGGTGGGATGGGAGGGGCGGGCATCAGCTGTGTTGCTGATATTCAGATTGGGGGGCTTCTATCAAAACACAATGTTGTTAACAGAACTGAGAGAAGGTCATGTAAACAATATTTCTATACAAGACTGTTAAAATGATGAATGATCCTCTGAAAAATAAAGAGCCCTGTCGGCCCAGTGGTTAAAGGGCTTGGCTCCTGACCAACAGGTCAGTCGCTCAAACCCACCAGCCGCTCCGCAGAAGAAAAATGTAGCCATCTGCTTCTGTACAGATTACAGCTTTGAAAACTCCCTGTCCCAAGTCTTGAAGGCAGTGGGTTTGGCTTGGGGTTTTCTGCTTTGTTTTGATTTGAATAACTGCTTTCTCAGTCCCACCTTCGCCCTCCCACCTCCTAACATACTCAAAAAATGCTGAAAGACCTGTTATTTTGATAGCAATCATTCAAAAACTGGTCCTGGAGGCCGACTCACGGGTAGAACTGCCCCTGTGGGTTTCCAAGGCTTTAAATTTCTTTACAGGCGTAGAAGCTCCTTCTTTCTTCCTCGGAGCTGCTGGTTTCAAACTGCTGGCTTTTCGGTTATCAGCCCAACACATAACTACTCTGCCACCAGGGCTCCTGTCACTGGCCCAGTCCCTCCTTAAAACCCTCCAGCGCAAGCACCTGGAAGCCCCTCTCCGAGATGCCCCTAGGTTACCTGTTGCCGCTCTCTCGTTGCAGCTAACTAAGCACGCCCATCATTTTAACTACACACATATTCTTGGTGATCATTGGTGGACAGCCCTTGGTCGGCAAAGAATGAATGAGGAAGAGCCTTCCAGAAAGAGGGAACCTCAGTGTAAAGATCTCAGAGGAAAAAGACTGGCACAAGTGAATGGACACTGTTTTTAGAAGTATTGCTGGTGCCTTTCATTGAAAATACAGAAACCCAAGTAAGATGAACCTATACAGGCAATAACTAGAACAAGGGCTCCTGGGGCACATGGTGGGGAGGTGGAGGGGTACAGGGGAGCTGATATCAAGGAGTTTAAGAAGGAAGAAAACATTTTGAAACTGATTTTGGTGGCAATTGTACAATACTGTGATTGAACTAAGGAATGGTATAATGTCTGAATCAGTTCCTAATAAAATGTTTTTTTGGGGAAAAAAGTTAGAAGGAAGAGAAAGGATGGGGATCTTGACTGAGTTTATTAATGTGACAAACAGAACCGAGATAGCTCAAAATAAAAGTAGTAATCATTGGAACTACAGGTCTGGAGCTGGAACAGTTGGTTCGCCATCTCTGGAGGGGTGGGCCCACATGCATCACCATCTCACACTGTACACAAAATCCAGGGCAGTGTGTGAAGTGAGAGGCAAATCTTTAATACATGTGAATGTAGCTAAGGCCTCTTCCATAGGCGACCTAAGCCAAGTGTGGCAGGAAGGGGGATGGGAGGGAAGAGGAGCTGATACCAAGGGCTCAATAGAAAGTAAATGTCTAGAAAAGAATGAAGGCAACATATGTACCAACATGCCTGCTTCAATCGATGTAGGGACTGTGAGAAGAGTTGTACGAGCCCCCAATAAAATGATTTTTTTTTTTTAAAAGGAAGAATTAGAATACCGTTTCATGGAAGTCAAGAAGGTAGAAACAACTAATACTAGTAAAAGGAACTTTCAGGGAAGTCGATGTGTCAATAAAGAATCTTCTGAAGCTGATCATATGAGGGGGCTTCAAAAAGTTCTTGGAAAAATTGAATGAATAAACACTGCCTGATCCTATACCAGCTGTGGTATATGAGTACATATGGGAAAACAAAAGCAAGTCATGAGGAAGCAGGGGGAAAAGAGGAGCCAATACCAAGGGCCCGGGTAGAAAGCAAATGTTTTGGCAACATATGTACAAGTGTGCTTAATATAACTGAATGATGGATGGTTATAAGATTTGTAAGAGCCCCCCAATAAAATGATTAATTTTTTTTAAAAAGAAAGAAAATGAAAACAAAAAACAAAAACAAGTCCTTTGCCTCAGCTGTGGTGACATTCTCTGACTGTGTGGTCTGGAGCCAAGCTCCCAAGATCTCCTAGGTGTGCCTGGACTCTGTCTGTCTGTTCTTGGGGCACTGCGTTCTGCCAGTGCCTTCAGTGCAGCTTGGCCTGGTACCTTCCATACCACAAGTTCTTGACCATACGCTCCCTCCTGAAACGGATGAACATCAACAAAGTCTTTTTGGTACAATGCCTCTGCGTCTCCCTTCCATCTTCTTTTGATGCGTCCTGTATCACTCGATATGTGACCCACTGAATCCTTCAACCCTGCAACTCAAGGCTTCATTTTTTTCTTCCAGTCTCTCAGCTTCAAACCGTTTCTTACGCTATTACACAGAGAAGTAAAATTTAATGTGAACATAACTTAAATGTATGTATTGGAAAACAAAGCAACGGGTCCTGTGACCCTGCTGACGTTCCCTTGATGATGATGGGGACTTGGAAGCCAACCTGCACGTCTCTGAAGAATGCGGAGCGTGTTCTTCCCTTTTATATGCTGATCTGTGGGCTGGTAAACAATAAGTTTGGGGTAGAAGTTTTAGGAGGAATATCTTAAAAGTGAAAGGGGGAAAAAATTAGAACCCGTTAAGAAGAGAAACAAAGTTTTGTCTCAAAGTCAAAGGAGCACTAGCAGGAAAGATAACGTGAAAAGACAAGCTGTCCAGTCAACAGCATGCGTCCTTTCCAAGGAGAAAATTGGCAACTCAAGACGCAAACTGAATGTTTAATCTAGCTGAACGGGCCGGAATCGGGTGGGAGGAGCGGCAGGCAAGCTTTGGAAGCAGCACCTAGATGCCAGCGCTGAGGAGAAACTGGGGATTCCACGAACCATTTCTGCTTCCACGCAAGTGGCAAAAAGTTACTTAAGACTTATTTATAAGGGAGCTTCCAAAAGTTTGTGGAAGATGGAATTAAAAGACAATGGAACTTTTCTCTGGGGGTGAAAACCTCTCCTCCATACAATCTCACCTCTCCTTCATCCCTCTCCAGGAGAAGAGGAAACACAAGGCGCACCTGGTGCTGAGCCAGCCCCAATTCCTGCTTCAGGGACCTGAAATGCTCAGGATGCTATTAAACCACCCGAGTCTTTAGTCCTGCGCCCCTGTCCTACTGTCCTCTGTCAGCCTACAGGGAGGAAAGCGAGGCTGAGGGAAGGCTGCTTCCTCAGGGCCTCGGGTAGAAGCAGCACTGCAATCACCCTGAATCAAGATGAGGGGGAGCCATCTCTATACACACCTGTGGGTACCCCATGAAAAAAGGCTGGAGAATGTCGAAGCCCTCACATAGTTTCACTGGGCACCTGAAGGCACAAGATGGGAAATGCCTTAACAACAGGACTAATTCCAAAAGCTTTTTAAGAGCATGTGCCAGGGGGAAGTATAAACATACAATAGAACCTCACTTCCAAAAGAAAGACAGGAATCACGGGCTCAAGAATTTCAAATCAGGCAATTGCTGCAGCAGAAAAAAATGGCACAAGGCTAAAATATCTTGGGGCTCCTGATGAGGAAGAGGGAAAGGAAAGAGCCAGAGACTGGAGCTGGGGGAGCGAAGGGCTATGGATCTGCTTGAAAGGCCACTTGCCATCAAAGCAAGTTAGCAGGCTCCTTGGAAAGAACAGCCCACAAGGGCGGCAGCACTGCGACTAAAAGTAACGCAATGCCTTTTCAAAGTTTAAAAAACAGGAGAGGGGCAAAGAAAAAGAAGCAAGTGTCACAAAGGACAGGGCTATTTCACATCCTGCCCTCAGCAAAAGGCGGTAGTTTGGTGTTGGACCACACTTCCCTAAATGATGGATAGAAAAACCAAAAAAGCTCACTGCCATCAAGCCGGTGCCGACTCATAGGACAGGGTAGATCTGCCCCTGTGGGTTTCCGAGACTGTAACTCTTTATGGGCTGCTCCCTTGGAGCAGCCAATGGTTTTGAACTGCTGCCCTTGCAGTTAGCAGCCCAATACAGCACCAAGGCTCCTTAAATAAGGGTCTAAAATGTCATAATCAACCTGGGGATCGACGTCTCCCAAAGGAGCTCTGAACTTCCAGTGCTGGCCCCTGGTGAACTAGCAGAGATTGACTTGTACCAAGGGAAGATTGCCAACAAGCACCTTCTCATTCTTTCTTCCATTTTCTCCATCTACCCTCTTTCTTCAAATACACCACGTCTTTGGAAAAGTACACTACTATGCACTGACATGACAACCACTGAATCCAGGGGACATTGTTTTTGCTACAATAGAAGAAAATGAATGCTTAAGGTTATAAACTATTATACTGGTACCAGATTTTACTTGGTTTTTCAATTTTGTGGATATAAAGCTGGTCCCTACTATTCTGAAATGTCCTGTTTATCCACTCAAATCTCACAGCCATTGAATCGATGCCAACACATAGCAACCCTATAGGGCAGGGTGGAACTGCTCCTGTGAGTTCCCGAGACTGTAACATCATGGGAGTAGAAAGCCCCATCTTTCTCCCTGGGGGTGACTGGTGGTTTCGAACTTCAGGGCTTGCAGTTAGCAGCCCAAAGTGCCATCACTACACCCCAGGGCTCCCCTGTTTATCCACCAGAGTTTAGAAATACAGACCAGAGGGAAGCTGTGATTGGAGCAACCTAATTTTGTAGCTGCTAAAGGGAGTATCGGATCAGTCAGTGTTGAAGGCAGCCTCTGAACTAGGAATAATGAATGAATGAATGAATGAATTGGGAAAATACAACCCAATCAGACACCTAAGTGAGGCCCTTCTGGCTGTGAATAAATCACAGAATCACCGGGGACATAGATAGAATGGGGTCTTGAGCTGCTTTGAGGATGTTGGGAGGAGGTTTATGGTTCAATATTATAAGGTAGCAATAGACCGGGAGCATTATGCTCCTAACAATAGGAGTACCAGGGGTATGCTTCACCTTTTTTTTTTTGGCTTTACCTCATTTTGCTTGGTGAGCAGCTTCATAAGACATCGATGCTGGGGGTAAATTCAAATAAGAATCCAAATATAGAAAGGCTTATCATGTGGCTTTGTGGTAAATGTAATTAACAGCCTGCCCCGTTGTACCACGGAAACACCCTGACAGCATTAAGGGACGGGCTGCCCATCGACTGCAGTGCTTGATCCAGTTAGATGCCCAGGAAGAACAGATCCACTGACACAGCAGGGCCCTAACAGTGCATTTCAAGGCTTTTCTGATTTCTCCCACTCTCCTTGGAAAACCACCACCAAAAATACGATAAAAAACCTAGCACTCTGGCTTATAAGCAAAACAGAGTGCCTCTCAAACCCTCAGACGTCAAAACAGTAAAAAAGCAAGACAGTAACTGGATTAATGAATCCTTGGGGGAACAGGGCGCTCATAACGAGGAGGACCAGAAGAAGATGCCATAAATTTGATAGTGGTGATGATTGTAAAACTCTCCTTAATATGCCTGAACTACTGAATTGTATAGTTTGTGAATTATATGCCAATAAAACTGTTTGAAAGAACCAAACCAAGGTCCCTCCCCCCACCCAACAAAGCGAACCCATTGCCCCAGAGTAGCTTCCACCTCAGTCAGCCTACAAGACAGGGTAAGGAGCCCTGCTGGCCGAGTGGCGGGCGTGCTGAGCTGCTGACCACAATCAGCATTATGAATCCAACACTCACCCTGTACAGAAGGATGAGGCTACTGCTCCCATAAAGATTTATAGGCTCAGAAAGCCAACTCTGTCCTAGAGGCTCTTTATGAGTCAGAATCCAGTCAGAGGCAGCGAGTCTTTTTGTTTGGTTGGTTTATAGGACAGTGTAAAACGGCCCCCCAGAATGCCACATCCTTACCTGGGGAGCAGCTGGTCTATTAGAACCAGCGATCTCCAGTACTTAACCACTGTGCCACGCCCACCCCCACGTACTCCTTCTCCCAGTACCAGTGAGAAACACCCCAGATGAAGCTCCAGAACACTGACTCACCGGAGGTACTCAGGACCAGATTGCGCCCTCCTTTGGAAATCTCCCTTTTCCCACCAGGTGCCTTTCACTGCTCTGTGGGGGAGCGCTGGTGGCGCTAAGGTAAGCATTGGATCGACGGCTAGCCCCCAGGTCGGTGGTTCACACCCACCACCAGACCATCTGTTCCCTTAAAGACTTTACCGCCTCAAAAACCCTATATAAGGTTCCTATGAGTCGGAATCAACTCGATGGCAGTGAGTCTGAGTTTGGGGTGGCTTGGTCGTTTACACATTTAGCTGCTAAGTGGTCAGCGGCTGGAACCCATCAGCCCCTCCAAGGGAGACGAATGCGAAGTCTCAGAGAGTGGCTAAGAGTCAGAACCGACTTGATGGCAGTGGGTGTGGAAGTAGGGGGCATCATCAAGCTCCTTACAGAAGGGACCCCGACGGTCGGAGAGGGTCTCAACCAGGCAGCAGGGCTGGGAAGGCGGGGGCGGTGCTGGTGAAATTCGCCGGCCAAGGGGAGCCGGAGCTGACTGCTTCCCCACGCCGGCAGAGGCTGGCAGCGGGCGGGAGACACTGACCTGAGGAGCCGCGGGCGGGTGGGACGCGGCCAGCCGACCGATGAAGGTGTCCGCCTGCCGTGCGCAGCGAATCCAAGGCAGCAAAAAGCCCCTGGGAACCTTCCTGTTAGGTCAGTTCTGGCCGCTTCCGCCCGCCAAGGGACTCAAACCTCCCGGGCCGGAAGGGGCGGGCCGGAGCGGGGGGCGGGGCCGGGGCGGGGCCGGAGCGGGGCGGGGCCAGAGCGTGGGCGGGGCCCGGGCGCCCGCGTAGGAAAGGACTGGCAGGGCGCTCGGGTGGTCCCCGCCGACGGGGGTCGTCCAGCTGGAGTACAGGCGCTGAGATGGACGTGAAGCTTTTCCTCCTGACCGAGACGCCTCCTCGACTTTATGACGTTAACTTTCCAAAAATTAGGAGAAAGACGGGACCTTCGACTCCGGTAAAGAGTGAGTCTCGGAGGGGGGGAAAATGAGGAGCTGATAGCAAGGGCTCAAGTAGAAAGCGAATGTTTTGAGAATGATGATGGCAACAAATGTACAAATGTGCTTGACACAAGGGATGGATGGATGGATTGTGATAAGAGTTGTACGAGCCCCCAACAAAATGATTTTTTTAATTAAATCGTTTTATTAGGGGCCCATACAACTCTTATCACAATCCATCCATCCATCCCTTGTGTCAAGCACATTTGTACATTCACTGCCCTCATCATTCTCAAAACATTTCCTCTCCACTTAAGCCCCCGGCATTAGGTCCTCATTTTTCCCCTCCCTCCCCACTCCCCACTCCCTAATGAACCCTTGATAATTTATAAATTATTATTTTGTCATATTTTGCCCTCTCCGACGTCTCCCTTCACCCACTTTTCTGCTGTCCGTCCCCCAGGGAGGAGGTCACATATAGTTCCTTGTAATCGGTTCCCTATTTCCAACCCACTCTCCCTCTACCCTCCCAGTACCACCACTCACACCACTGGTCCTGTAGGGCTCATCCGCCCTGGATTCCCTGTGTTTCCAGTTCCTATCTGTACGAGTGTACACCCTCTGGTCTAGCCAGACTTGCAAGGTAGAATTCGGATCATGATTTTTTTTTTTTTTAGAGTCTTGGAAACCACAGGGCCGTTCTGTCCTGCCCTGTAGGGTGGTGATGAGTCAAAATCGACTCGATGGCAGTGAGTTTTTGAGTTTTCTAAAACTGATCTGTCAGAGAAACCCAAACTCCTTGCCATCCTGTCAGTTCCAACAGTGACCCTGGAACCCACTGCTGTAGAGTCGATGCTGACTCGTAGTGACCCTTTCAGGACAGGTAGCACTGCTCCAGCGAGTTTCCGCAGACAGTCGTGTTTTGGGGAGCCCTGGCGGTGTAGTGGTTATGTGTTGGCCTCCTGCTACCTGCACGACTGCGGCTCAAAACGACCGCAAGCAAACCCAGAAGGGGTTGCTGTGATTCAGCACGGATTCAATATGGCTGTGAGTTTGGTTTGGGTTATTTTTAGCTGCTTATGAGAGTACAAAGTCCCATTTTTCTCCCAAGGATCAGCTAGTTGTTTCAAACTTCTGACCTTGAGGATGGCAGCCCAACGCTATGTTGCCAGGACTCCTCAGTGACCCAGTTGGATAGGGTAGAACTGCTCTTGGGGGGACAGACAGCCTCACTCTGGTCTTTGAGAGTTTAAACTCTGAGCACTGGCTTTTCACAAGTCTGTGGTTTAGAGTGAGACCCCTAAGCCCTTGTCTGAGTCTCCGCATGAATTCCAGTCCCTTGAATTCTCTCTGACCGAGAGTGGGCCCTGTGAGAAGCTTTGCCCTCAGGCAGAGTGTGTTTGAAAGTGGGTGCCTTCAGGGCACCCACTCATGGGTCTGAAGAGTCTTGCCTAAGTGTGCCTTTGATGGAATGTGGGTGGAGTGCTAAGCTACACGTGGTCGTGAGTCATACCCTGACTGCCTCTGTCAAATGGCCCTGAACCAATTTTGAAAGCCTTTCCACCTACGTAGGTGTCGGATGAATCCTGATCCCTTCCAGCTTCCACAGTTCCGTCTCCAGCTGTGATGAAGTGATGTGCTGCCCATCATGATTCTGTAATGTTTTCCTTTGTTCTCCATAGCCTATTTAGGTGACCGAATTTCTGTGACACCCCGACACCGTCATGACCTCATGCTGATGGTCTCCCTCATCTGGATGATTTGTCTTTGTCCTGTTTACGAAGCAATTGATGTGTCTCGATCAATTATATTTGAATTTGGGTTCGCTTTTCTCAGCTGAAACACTGGTTGGTTTAAACTGCCGACCTTGGGGTTAACAGCCCAGAGTGTAAGTCCACCACCAGGGTTTCTTGATCTACCAAAGAAATCGCTTGTAATCATGGATTTTGTTTTCATCCTCCCTTGACCAAAAAGGAGCCCTGGTGCTAATTGTCGAACTATAACCACAAGGTCCGAGGTTCAAAGCCATCACCATTCAGTAGAAGGAAGATGAGACTGTCTATTCCCATACAGATTTACAGTCTCAGACACTCTATAGAGGGTTGCTGAGTTAGAATCAACCAATGGCCTTGACCAATGGCCCTTCTCCCACCTCACAAAAAATAAGCTTACCGCTCTCCTCTTCGGAATCTTACTGAGGTGCATTGCCACAAATAAAAGTCACCAAGGAGCCAAACGAATCGCACATCAGATAACTCCAGGCATCGTAAACACCAACTCATCATCAAGCTTGACGTCTTTCTAAAGCTTGTTCCTGCTTGATCATGATTGATGTCATCTTGGTTAACTATGAAGTGTAAGAAGTCTTTGTGTTACAGTGCTTAAGTGCTGGACTGCTGACAAAATGATCAGTGGTTGGAGCAAAGAGATAGCATCAACTTTAAATGTCTATGTATTTTTAATGACAGTCAAGGGTGCTGTTGGTTGTCATCTATTGAATTCCATGAAATATGAGGGGATGCTGGATAAAAGATTTCCAAGCATAAAAATACATCCCATTAAAATGTTATATAGAAGGTAAATATGATTCAAAGAAGAAAAAGAAGGGATGGGAAATGAGCAATTCCTAAAGAACAGCTTGCTGGAGAGCAAATGTTTTCAGAATGATGAGGGCAATAAATGTATAAATGTGCTTTACACAATCGATGTATGTATAGATTGTGATAAGAGTTGTATGAGCCCCTAATAAAATGGTTTTTTAAAAAAAGAACAGCTTGCTCTTATCTTTTTTAAATGCACGTTGTTGTGAGGTGCCTTGGAGTCCCTTGTGATTCATAGCAACCCTGTGGGCAACACAGCAAAATACTGCCCGATGCTGTGCCACCCTCACAATGGCTGCAATGCTTGGTGCTATACTCACAATCATTGCAACTTGAGCCCATCAACCAGCCACTGTGTCAATCTGTCTCATCGAGGGGCTTCCTCTTTTTCCCATAATGTCCTTCTGGAGAGAAAATGTCCAAAGTACGTGGGACAAATGTACCCATCCCCGCCTCTAAGGAACATTCTGATTGCACTGCTTCAATCAAGACAGGCATGTTCTTCCAGCAGTTCATGGTCTTCAAATGACTTCTTGTGTGGGGCAAATGTGCTGCAAAAGACGTGTGTGTGTGTGTGTGTGTGTGTGTGTGTGTGTGTGTGTGTGTGTGTGTTGAAATGAAGATGTTACTTTGATGAATACTAGGGTGCGTGTGAGCAGGTTGTGGTCTTTTCAATCATGTCAAATACTCATCCATGCCAAAGCTGGGCCATGAATAAGGAAGGTCAAAGAGAAGTGATGCGTTTGAATTATGACGTTGGCAAAGAATATTAAATAAGTGAGTGGTGGCGGGCCTCAAATCACGCTAGTATTTCCAGTCCATTAGATGCACCCAAATGAGTGATGTTACAGCCTTGGTTAAAATACTCTCAATAATACAGTTTATTTTTAGATATTTACAGTCATCCAGAAATCACATCCTTTGCAACGACCTAAAACCATGATAAAATATTCAGATGTTCATTGAAAGTCTTTCCCCAAAAACTTTTTAGCACATATATCCAAAGAAGTTTAAGTATCCCTAAATTGAAGAGACTAATTATATCCAAAAACAAAAGCCCGGCTCTCCCAGAGTCTCACTTCCAAGAGGACTCAAAGAAGAAACAAGGGTCTTGCAGGGAAAGGACCGTGGCCATGAGCAGCCTGTTTGCTGCACTCTCAGAGACAGGGCCCTTAAGCAGTTTGTCTTTGAAACGCTGTAGAGGCTGCGGCCATCGGGGACACTTCCAAAGCCAGTGTCCCCATGTGTGTGTGCTTCCCAGGCTGTATGTGTGAGTTGTGTCATTCACAGCAAGGTGATCAGGAACCGGTCACTTGAAGCCAGGAAAGACTGAACCCTCCCACCACAGCCTCCTTCAAAGCCAATGTAAAGCTTTGAGGCCGAAGGAAAACCTACCGGAAAGAAAGTAAAATGGAAATTATACTTCACAAAAAGGGGGTGGTGGCGGCAAGAAAACAGGCCAGAGCAAGGAGATTGGGGCTCTGAGCTGCGGAGCCTGAAGAGCCAGCCCCTGGCCCTCTGTGGGTATGTTACACAAGAGACATGTCTTAGGGCTGACAGCTATGGCCAGAGCCCTGGGCGCCACCTGAGGGGGACACCAGAGAGCAGTTTCTATGCATCATCAGTTTCCCTCGCCATCTGTGAGAGACCGTTCAGCAAGTTAAAGCTCATTTCCACTGATGTGATTTTCTGTAGCTAAACCATCGGTTTGCTCATGTGGACAAAACGGAGGGTGGGCTCTGATTCCGTTGCTTCCTGTTTCATGGAGTAGGTGGATCGGGCCATTTTGGAATGTAACATCTCTACCAATAATCACAGCGTTGGTAATGACCCCATGACAGCTTCTTGAGCCCTTTGTGGGCATGCGCTTGCACTGTGTGTGTAGCCAAATGCCTGTCATTGTCACGCAGGGTCATCGGGGACATCCATTCATTTCTCAGTCACTGGTGCCTGCCATATGCCTGTGCGGGCCAACCCAGAGAAGGGAGGAGAGGAGATGGGGCTTCTGGCCCCGGGAGCTCACCGCAGCCAGACTTGTAGACGAGTAGCATTAATAAAGGACTGGATCAAAGTACCAGAGAGGGAGCAGTTCATTCTAACCAGAGGATTGAAGTACTTTGTGCTGGAACTAGACCTTCAATAAAAATAGAAAATTCTGATGCTGTAAAGAAGAGTAGCCACAAGCAAGGGAAAATATATGTGCAGATGCACCAAACACACACACACACACACACACAAACTCATTGTAATCAAGTCGATTCCAGCTCTTGCAGAGCAGGCAGCCTCATCTTCCTCTTGGGGAGCAGCTGGTGGCTTTGAGCCACTGACCTTGCAGTTAATAGCCGAACAGGGACGAACAAAGGACGTTATCGCAAAATCATGACTGGTGGGGAAAGGACCATGACAGATGCAAACGTGACTGCACATTTTTCAAGCATACAGGCTTGACAGGATTGTCTGGGTCTTCAAGCCCCTGACTGTGTGGTAATCGGCATAGGTCTCGGGACCACGCAGACCTGAATGGTCGTTACCAAGACTCCAACTTTTAACTTAAATAATATGCAGCTATTTGGGGTACAGCATTAAGGACACAAAAGCCCTGATGGCATATTGAGTTAAGTGTCGTGCTGCTACCCA
>NW_022111310.1:387823-404213 GCF_000313985.2 Echinops telfairi | reverse complement strand
GGGGGGGATAGGCTTTTTACTCTCACAGAGAGTTAGCCTCAGAAACCCCCAGGTGCCGTTCTATCCTGTCGCCAAGAGTTGCAGTTGACTTGATGGCAGTGAGTTTGGTTTTAGAGTTTATTAAGAATATATCCAGCAAGTCACCTGGTTCTTTATGTAAGCCTGAGGGCAAAACTGTCCCTGCCCCGGCTTGCGTAGGAATTACCATAGCCACAATTCAAGCAGTGTCTGAGCTTCGACCGTGACTTAGGAGTGAGAGTGCATGCTATGAACTGCAGCCTTCCACAAACCAAATGTCTTTTAATGTAAGCTCTAATGCAGAACTCGATGACCTTTCCTTTAGAAATAAAACTTGTGTGCGTGCGTGTGTGTGTGTGTGTGTGTGTGTGTGTGTGTGTGTGTGAAAACTCCAGGAGGCCTGGCGGCCTGGTGGTCAGGCATTGAGTTGCTAACCAGACTCAAAGGCAGCGAGTTTGGTTTTTGTTTTTTGTTGTTGATTTGGTTTGGTTTGGTTTGGTTTGGGTTTAAAAACTCAACTTCATTTTGAGTGAGGTCTTTTTAAAAATCATTTTATTGGGGGCTCTTACAACTCTTGTTACAATCCACAGATCAATTATATCCGACATTGCCATCATTCTATTCCATATTGAGTGAGTTTCTTTCTGTCAAGGGAACAGAAATTTAATCTCCATCTTTTGGAGTCCACCCTGCCATTTCTAGTGCAGAAGTCTTTATAAACATGATGGAGGAAGAAAAAAAAAGATGGAGTTGGGCAGCTAAAAATTGGTCATCAACTCATACCACCAGCCTGTATGATTTCCCATGTCTGATGGCCAGACCCTTCTGACTGGAAGCTCTTTCCCTCTGTGCCTCATCATTAAATTCCCAAAAGCACGCTGGTCAGGAGATGGGCTAAGTACTAGCTCTCTCCCTGAGCCCTCCTCTACTTGCTTCCATGTCATTCATTATTTTGCCCATGGAATCTGCTTATGGCAGAACGAAGTGTCTTTTTGGGGTAGTTAACTGTAGTGCTAAAAGAGAGTTGTTTTAAAAAAAGAAAAAAGAGTTGGTAGCATTGCCCAAGAAGGGCAGGGGTCAAGGGGCTATCTGGCTGAGAAGTCAAAGACCAAAGATACAGATGCCTGTGGGCATCACTGAGAAGAGGCACTGAGGACCAAAGAACTGTATCCTGGACATTTCCGATCCTAACGTGTAACCTGCTAACCTCCCACATCAATCCCATCATCGTGAGTGTGGACTGCGTTCTGCGCAGCCACTGCAGTGACTAATCCCAGCGGAGAAGTAGGAAGTGCTGTGGCGGGGTTGCTGGTGTCAGACCTGGGAAAGGACAAAGAGGTGGAGGCATGTCCAACTTCTGCTTCAGAGAAAGCAGTCTTGGACGACTGCTGAGTGAAGTCAGAGGGGGTCAGAAGCTGTCCCGTGCCATTCTTCTATCTGCCAAGAGAAGAAGTCATCCCTCTGTCTCCCAACTCCAGCTCAGCTGCAATACTGTGCAGGGAATCTTTTTTCGCCTCTATTTTGACCTGTGGCTATGGCACGTTGTCACCACCTGGTGGCAGCACACCCTAATCACGGAAGCCATTGTTCGGAGGCAATCTCCTTTTCAAAAATTACAGACAGACCACCTCACCTTGTGTACGTCTTGACAGAGTGCACACCACCAACCACGAAGTAGCTTTGTCAGAAAATCAAACCAGCTTTCTAATGGAAGCTGTGGCGGGACCAGTTTACAGGAATACAGGAGAGAGAGGGACATGTTAAATGGAGTGTGTTAGCAGCAAACTCAAAGCACGGAAAGCGATACAGAACGAACACCTCATTTCCTCTTTTTTTATATTTTTAATGTAGACGGAAGGGAAATAAGGAGCTGTGAGGGAATCTACAGATTTAAAGAGACTCAAGAGACATTCACGATCACAGAACAAGTCTTAGGGAGACGTGACCGCTAACTAGATGCTGGACAATAGAACAGGGTTGGGGGTGATGATGGTGTCCTGGTTGATTTCAAAAGGAAATACTTTCCTATTTCTTTAAAAGTAGATGCCTGTTGAAACACTCACCGGTGTAGTGACATCATGTCTGGGATTGGCTTCCAAATAATGATTTGGTCCCCCGGCCGCGTCGGTTGACCCCTGATCTAGATGGTGCCTCTGCACAAACTTTTCCCAACTGGAAGTCTGGCTCTGGAGGCAGTGGGACTTGGGAGAGAGCTCCAAGTCGTGGGACCGGTATCTTCACACCCGCCAGGACAAGGACTGGCCCGGGCGCTCGTGTTCCATTTTAACTGTTGGACACCCTGGTCTAGGACTAAGTGGGTGAAATCCCCACTCGTTTCGGAGATCACTGGACCATGATGACCGAAGAGGGGAGGCTGGGAGAGAAGGGTGGGAACACGGACACAAAGTAACTTGCTCCTGTGCACGCGCTGCAGTGTGCTGTTTCACACCAACAAAAACACTGCAGTCTGGGCCAGGCCACACGTCTGTGTCTTCTCCCCAAAAAGTACCCTTGTGGAAAAGACACACAATGTCCTCTTGAAATTAGCTTGACAGACAAAATAACCAAAGGCTCAAGTAGAAGGCAAATGTTTTGAGAATGATGATGGCAGCCAATGTACAAATGTGCTTGACACAGTGGATGGATGGATTGTGACAAGAGTTGTACGAACCTCCAATAAAATGATTTTTAAAATAAATAAATGACCACATGGCCGGCCCCACTATGAGACATGACGCCCCTCACTGACCCATAGCCCTACAGGGGACAACACCGGAGACACAGTGTGGGAATTGCATCCTATCTGATCCCACCACACCGAGGCAAAACACTAAGGGGGTGCAGCGGAACAGCAAGGGAATGGACTGGCGAGGTCCCCAGGGACTACAGAAGGTGGACTTTGGGGCCAGGGCGTGGTGCCCCAACAGACTGGACTGGAAAACACTCCTAAAGGCCAACAAACAATCCTTGAACTAACTACAAGCTTAAAAAAATTAAATTAATAAATAAATTTGCTTCATATTTCAGCAAAAGAGCCTAGGAGATGCTCGATACTGAGAGAACAGTTTTCCTTTTTCAGAAACCGGTGCTTACCCTCAGCTGCCTATTAGAAGCCCTTGGAAAGCTTTTAAAAACCCGACCAAGCTGCACTGACTCCACCAGTTAAATCAGAATCTCCGGGAATGGGGACTCTGAGTGATTCTCGTGTGTCTTCCAGGTCGAAAATGGCGACCTCAGGACAATAGTCATAGCGTCTGCTTTTCGTCCAGGTGTGCTGTGCCCCGTCCAATACCAACATGTGCAACACTAGCAGAATCCTGCTACGCACAATTGCTAAGTAGGCTCAGATCCTTTGAATTACAGACACCTCCCCCTTCCTTCCCACCTTCAGCCCATGTGCCAGGGCCAGGTGGATTGCAGGTGGTCTTCTGATTTTCATGTCTGTAACCTTGGCAACAAAGAAGGCTGCAAGTACCAATCAATTAACAGAATAGCAAAAAGGCTTAAACAGGCACCTCACACAAGAAGATACACGAGAATAAGCGCATGGAAGGTTCTCCGCTGATTTAGTCATCAGGGAAATACTTGCTGGAACGCCGACAATGCCAAATGTTGGCGAGGATAGACCGGCAGGCACTCTCACACCCTGCCAGCAGGGGCATCGCAGGACCCAGGCATTTGAATTAAAGTATTTTGCAGTTTCTCACAAAACTGAATGTTCACATAGCCAGTGATCCAGCAATTCTTCTTCAGGAAATAAAAAAACACACACATTTGTCCACCATAGATGTTCATTGTAGCTTTGTTCATAATAATTCAAAACTTAAAACCACCCCAGTGCCCATCCACAGGAGAGTGGGTAAATACGTAAATTGTGTTATTATATTCAGACAATGGAACACTACTCGGCAATACAAAAAGAAATGAAATCCAATTTGTTGGGAACAGCTGCACCTCAAAATATTATGTCAAGTGACAGAAACAAGATATAATGCATTCCGTATGGTTCAAGTAGAGGCAAGACGTTGATGAGGTCCAAGGAGAAGCACAACTAAACAAGCATGATAGAAATCAGAAAGATGGTTTTCTGAGGGCGGAGAAATGCCTGGGAAGGGAACTTGTTGCAAAGGTGGAAACGTTTTACAGCATATTGGATTGATGTTGACCCAGGTAAATACAGCCATCAAGACCCATACAAGTGTTCATGTATGACCACGCATTTGAGTCTATGTAAGTTATACCTGTCCCCTGATGGTGCTCGACAGCCAACAGAAAGGTTGGTGGTAGAGTTGTTCTTGTGGGATTGCAGGTTCTGACACTTAAGGAGCCTGTGTCCAGCAGAAGTAGGGTGCACGGAATCACTTTTATATAGCCCCTCTAGATACTGCCTGGACTCTTAGAAAATAGGAGTGGGATTATGCAAATAGGTGTTTGGGGTCTATGCAGGGGATTGAACTCTTTGCTCATAATGCAAATAAGGTGCATGACACCTTTGTGGGAGTGAGAACATGTAAATATGGAGCCCCAAGGAGGGCACGAGTCAGGTTTGCCATCCTGCTAGGCTTAAAATGGCCATCCCTGGGGCAGAAAGAGGGGCCTCCCCGTCACTACAGCAGAAGTCCACCTGGGTCCTCTGGACCCCGGATCCCTGCATTGAGAACCTCTTAGACTCAGGAGGGCTGACACATCGGAGATGGTGCAAGACAGAGAAAAACAGCCTCAAACAGCGGCCGCAAAGCCAGCAGACTTGCACCCTCACCCAGTAGGGCTGACACCCCTGAGCAAGAGGTATCCTGGCAGACCAGTGTGCTTCAGATGCCAAAGCATTTGGGGGGAAACGGGTCCAGTGATTGGAACAGTCCATTGGTGTTCTTTCAGCAGCACCTCCAGGGCATCATTCTCGATGTCTACCTTTGGATCTTTAAGCTGGAAAGAGAACTTAAAGCCTCTTCCGAACGACCCTGAGTGGAGTTTCTATGAGTCTATAGAGTATCTGGTTTTCCCCTCAATATTTCTATATCTATACCTGATTCGAGCGCAGTATTTTTTAAATACTGCGGTCAAACATACCCATGTATAACATGAAACTCGCTGCCATTTCAACCTTTTTGAAGAAGTATACAATTCACTGGCATTAATTACTTGCATACTATTGTGTAGCTAACACCATTCTTTGTTTCCAAAACATTTCCACCTCTCCAAATAGCAGCTGTCTATTCATCAAATACTAACACCCCATTGCTCCCTCCTCCAGGATCCGGTAACCACTAATCTACTCTCTGGACAGCAGTCTGTTTAATGGCTACCTTCATCAAGTGTTTCTAAGACTTAAACAACTAAGTGTTTCTAGAAATCCACTCTTTCTTACCGCGCAGGAGTCATGAATTTACCTGGTATAGAATGAAACGTGATTACAGTAATATGTGTAACTGATGCATAGATTTAGCTGTAAATGTACATCTCCAGTGTAGGTGCATGAGTGGACTGGCATACTAAAGAGGAGCCTACTACTGTGAGGAGTATGTTTTACTTAAAGCTGGTGGTCTATTTGCAGAGCAAGTGGAGCATGTTAGTCAAGTCTGTGAGTTGGGTTTGTTAAGAGGGTTACTCTGTGTGTATGTGTATGTATAAATCTATTTGGAATTATACGTCATTTTATATTCTGCCTTAAAAATATCAAGGTTAGGAAATATGGAATTTAAGCAATTCTTTCAAAGAAGATTATAAAATATCTAAATGATACTCTGAGTGTATGCACCATAATTTATTCACTGTTTGTATATTGTCCAATAGGAGAGAAACTAGGCTAGTTCCGACACACACACTTTTTTTTAGGGGAATGGCTTTTGCATTTTCCAATGTCTTTATTAAAACGATTCTGTAGTGAATATTTTGACACGCATATTTGTTCACGTGTCTGTATTTTATATGTGGGAAGGGAAGGATTTCTGTAGGAAGCCCCCCTAGAGATATAGTATTTCTATGTCAAAAGATTCAAATAGACAAGTTCATTGTCATCAAATCAATTCTGATTCACAGTGACTGTACAGGACCGGGCAGAACTGCCCCTGTGGGTTGCTGAGCCTGTAACTCTTGGCTGGAGCAGAGAGCTCACCGTTCTCCAGTGCAGTGGCTGATGGTGTCCGGACCTCATGGTGAGCAACCCCACAGAGCCATTACACTGCCAGGACTCCCAGGTCAAAGGTCAGAAACATTTACATGTTTAGCTGTTGTAAGGGGCTCTACTCTGTCCTGCACAGGCGCACTGGGAGTCAGAATTGACCCACTGGCCATGGGCTTGGCTGTGGTGCCTATGCTTTTTGTGGTTGCAACAGTGGTTTTCGTCATAGCAATGCTTCTGAGGATGGCACAGAACCTGGCAGTGTTTCGTTCTGTTGTACCAGGGGTCATTAGGAGTCAGGGTAAACTCACTGGCGCCTAACAGTCACGACTATCGACTTGCAAGTAGAGACTTGAGCCTTTCCCAGAAGCCTTTTCTGTGGGGCTTTCCGTCTAGTAAAGACCTGAACCGATGCTGCTTTCCTTGGGCTTCTTTTGTAATATGAATAATGCATGTCCTTCTTTCTTTTTGTTTGCACTTGCTTGTTGTCTTTTCCTAAAGGTTACGTTTAATGTTTCTGCTCATTCATCTGTTGTACACACTTGACTTAAACACACACGTTTGACATCCATCTAGCACACATAGAGACCCTCTGGATTCAGCAAGTTCATTAGTTTAAATGCCAGTAACTACACACCCGGGGATTTCTGAATTTGTGACCTGCTGCTAAAAGCACTTTTTGACATCTTCGATCTGCTTCACGGAAGAGCAATTGAGGGGTTGAACTATGGCGACTGTGTTAGTCCAGATAGACTAGAGAAACAGATCCATAGACACTCATATGTGTATAAGAAAGAATTGTATATACAAGAGCAGTTGAATATTGAGAAAACATCCCAGCCCGGTCCAGATCAAGTACATAAGTCTGATATTAACCCATATGTCTAATACCAATCGACAAAGTCCTCTTCTGACTTACAAAACACATGCAATGATGCTGAATGCAGGAAGATCAGAGGCCAGTGGGCTGGAAGTTTCTGGATCCAGTGGTTTTGTAAGCATCTCAGCACTGGCAGGGGTCTCCATGTGGTTCCTTCAGTTTCGAAACTCTGACTCCCTCAGGGTAGCTTCATGTGGCTCCTTCCTCTTAGGACACTAGTGTAGTTCCATATGTTTTTTCAGCTGCAATGTCTTCCAGGGAGTGAGCAGAGAGAGAGTCTGTGTCCCGTCTCCAAGCAGGAAATACCAGGATTTCCCAGAATTCTCAGGAGAAGACCATGCCCACACAGAGGCCTCATTGTCTATCACCCGATTGACAGACTAGACTCCACCCCTTCACTCTTAATCCTCTCAAGTTCCAAATTGACACCAGATTATGTAACCACCACAGTGACTCAATCAGGCAGTATTCTTTGGTTGCAAGCAACAGAAACTAGCTGTGGCTAACTCAAGAAAAATTGATACGGATGAGTTCACAGGAGGAAAGGAAGAGCCTCATAGAACTTTAGAATTCATTAAACATGACAGGAAATATCCTTTCCCTGAGCCTGAACAGATGAAATGACGTTGTAATCTATTCAAATGATTTAAATGATTTTATTCTTATTCTACCTACTACTAGTCAAAATAATTTTTGTTAACAATATGAATTATGCAAATGCACTCAACCATATTTATCATAGCAAACTATTACTAACATTGCAAAGAATGGGAATTCCAAAACACCTGATTCATGTTCATGCAGAACCTGTACATAGACCAAGAGGTAGTGGTTCAAACAGAACAAGGGGTTACTAAAGGAAAGGTGTGCGTGGGCTGTGTGCTTTCACCGTACTTACTCAGCCTGTGCGCTTAGCATATAACCCAAGAGGTTGGATATGAAAGAAAATGAGGCATCAGGATAAACTGCGAAATGCAGATGACACAACCTCGCTTGCTAAAAGCTGAAAGGACCTGAAGCACTTACTGATGAAGATCAAAGACTATGGTCTTCGGGTGGATTACACCTCAATCTAAAGAGAACAAAAGTCCTCATCACTAGACCAAAGAACAGCATCATGATACGGGGAGAGAAGGGTTGAAGTTACTCGGGTCTCATTTCGTTTGGATCCACAATCAATGACCATGGAAGCAGCAGTTAGGAAATCAAATGATGTGTTGCATTGGGAAAAATCTGCCACCAAAGATCGCTATAAAGTGTGAAAAAGCAAAAAAGCAAAAAAGTAAAGCATTAAAAAGTGAAGGTGTCACTTTGAAAACTAAATCTGATGCAAGCCATGGTATTTGTAATCACTTCATATGCATGTGGAAGCTAGACAATGAGTAAAGAGATCGAAGAAGCATTTTGGTGCTGATGAAGAATACTGAATCTTGGTGAAGAATATTGAACCAAGCATTGCCAGAACAACAACAACGAATTTGTCTTGGAAGAAGTAAGGCCAGAATGCTCCTGAGAAGTGATGGAATTTCATTTCCGATGGCTTGGACCTGTTACCAGGAGAGACCAGGTCTTAGAAAAGGACATAGTATTTGGTAAAGCAGAGGGGTAAGGAAACAAAGAGGAAGATCCTTAGTTGGGTGGCTTGACACACTTGTTGCCACCCTGGGCTCAATTAACAAAATGGCTGCAGCAAGTTTAAGGATGGTGCAAGACTGCACAGTTTTTGTTCTGTTGTTTGATGGAAGTCAAAATTGAGTCAACAGAGCCAACAACAGCAAGATGGTAAAATGCATCTTGTTATTTTTAAATTCCTCACTTCGTAATTTGTGATCCAGCAACTGAAAACCTGTTCTCATTTCTATTTTTTTTGGATGCTTGATTTTGAGGCTGTTATAACTAAAAAAAGATACTTCACAGTGATATACAGATAAAGAACAAATCCAAACCTATTGATTATAGCCTCCAAGTGTGCATAGCTTTTTGTTGAAATTCAAATAGCAAATTTCCAACTTAACTTTACATCCATCAGTTTGATCTTGCAAACTACTTGGAAGATGTGTTATTTCAATGATTTTTTAACAAATAGCCAACAGACCCATTTAAACTCTTCATCTGAAAGATTTGAAAGCTGGTCGCATATTTTCTCTTTGTGCGTAGTATGTGTGTGTGAACCTTACAGATGACTCAGATTGTTCATTTCTTTCTTTTTTAAAATCATTTTATTAGGGACTCATACAACTCTTATCGCAATCCATACATACATCAATTGTGTAAAGCACATTCGTACATTCATTGCCCTCATCGTTCTCAAAACATTTGCTCTCCACCCAAGCCCCTGGCATCAGCTCCTCATTTTTCCCCTCCCTCCCCGCTCCCCCCTCTCTCATGAACCCTTGATAATTTATAAATTATTATTTTGTCATATCTTGCCCTGTCCGACGCCTCCCTTCACCTACTTTTTTGTTGTCCGTCTCCCAGGGAGGAGGTCACATGTAGATCCTTGTAATTGGCTCCTGATTGTTCGTTTCTTACAATAAAATCATGTCATGATAGAAAATTTCTAAAATGTCTTTTCAGAATTCTCTCTATAGTTACTTGGTTATTGCACCCCCCATCACCACCCCACCCTAACTTTTTAGGTATAATTGACACACAATAAGCTATACCTATTTACAGTGCACAACTGATGAATTTTGGCACGCCTAGATACGTGTGAAACTAAACAAACACAGTCAAGATAATGAACATATCTATCACCCTTCAAAATCCCTAGAATATCTCTGTAATCCACTCCTCGCTCCTCCCTCTGCCCCAGACAACTATTGATTTTCTAATACTGCAGGTTTAAAAGAACAGACCAGAGTATCTGCCAAATCTAGGTGGGCTTGACACAAAGTAAAAGAGAGTGAGGCAAATGCTAAGCCCTGCATTTGCTATTTCTTCTTCCAAACTCACCAGTCCCACACCTCTCCTAAAGGAGGTTCCTCTGTGTGAACACCCGTGCCCGGGGAAGAGGGAGAGGAGGCTTCTTCCTCAGCAGCAATCTCCCTGATGCCTTCTTCTAATGCTCGGCCACTTCTCTGTGTCCCGCGTTACAAACACTTCAGTAACAAGACGAAGGACAGATCATTCAGCAGAACCCTGGAGGACCGGGAAAGGGTACCTGGAGACTCCAAGCAGATGGAAGAAGGGGGAGGCGGTGTCAGGAAAGTAGGCTTTGGGAAGGTAGCAGACTCTCAGAGCCAGAGGCTGGGGAATATTTCTTTTTGAGTGATGCCACTCCACCGACATTCATTCTCAGATGAGAAGTGTGATTGAATCATTTTGTACGTCTGAACATGATGACAGGCCAGCTAGGCAAGATCATTTTTGTTGATAGAGCCTCGATGTTGAGGGACCGTCTGTGAAAAAATAAAATAAGAGACTGCATAAATACATTTTTTTAAAAGAGAATCCATCAATGTCCCCTTACTGATGTTCAGTTGGGACAGTAGTTTTATTACTCTCAGAGCTATCCGAGGAGCCCTGGTGGTGTAGTGGGTTCTGTACTGAGCTGTTAACCTCAAGGGTGGCAGTTCAAACCAAACCCACTACCTACATTTAGAGTTGGCTTTCTGCTGCCTCCGGTTTATAGCCTCAGAAACCCAGAGGGACAGTTCTGGCCTGTCTTACACAGTTGCTGTGAGTTGGAATCAGCTTGGTGGCAAGTGAGTGAGTGAGAGAGAGAATCTTCCAGAGAGGTTTGTGGGAACCAGTGTCTGCCAATGATTCTCCTCTCCTGGTCCAGACTCCTTCATGGCGCTCCCTCCCACAATGAGAAGAGATGAGCTGTGTAGCCACAGGAAACTATGGCAACGATGAAGGTTGACTCCCAAGGCAAGGGCATAAAAGACAGTGCAGCTTCTACCAGGCTCTCTCAGAACACAGGTTCCCAATGAGGTGTCCCGAGAATAAGTCGTCTTGGGAGCTGATCCAGGCTGAAAACTCATGAGAGACTGAACTACAACCACCCAGCTCAGTGCCCTCACAATTTCTGACCCATTGGAACCGTGAAATAACGCTTGATTGCTGCTTTAGTCCACTACGATTTGGAGGAATTTGCTTCACACCAATACATAGCCGCTACAGGCACACGGCGAATGTGGCCTTTAGCTCCTTCTCTCACTTGCCTCGCCCTTCTTCCATCATGGAAAACAAAACTTGTCACCTACCTGATTCTTACACTGCTGTTTAGCTTGGTACGTACCTGTCAGAAGAAAGGCCTAGTGATCTATTAAAAAAAAAGTCACTCTGACACACGTTGGCTTAGCTTGTCAGAACGGGTGCTAGGCAGTCTCTCTCTCACTGCCATCAAGTCGATGCCCACTATAGTGACCCTGTAGGACAGGATAGAAATGCCCCTGTGAGTTTCTGAGACTGTTATTCTAAACGGACTAGAAGGCCTCATCTTTCTTCCTCTGAGAGGCTGATGGTTTCAAACTACTGACCTTTTGTATGGCAGCCAGACGCTCCACCACAATGCCACCAGGGCGCTAGCTGTCCGCTAGACTTCTCATTTCATGGAGATGATAGGAATGCTGCACTGTGGGGCCACACAGGCTGCTCCGTCTATGTGGTTGTTGTCAATTGCCACTGAGACAGCTCCAACCCTTAGCGACCCTACGTGCAACAGAATGAAGCACCGCAAGGTCCTGGGCCACACTCACCATTGTTTCTATGCCGAAGCCCATCGATGCAGCCACTGTGTCTATCCATCTTGTCAGGGTCTTCTTTTTCTCTGGCTCTCGAGCATGGTGTCTGGTCTTTCCTGACAACATGTGCAAAGTACTTGAGACACAGTCTTGCCATTCTTGCCTGTAAGGAGCACTCTGGCTGTACTTCATCCAAGACAGACTCGTTTTGTCTTTTTGTAAGGAGAATCTTAATAGGGAATTTTAATTTTAGCCCTTGGGAAAGAATTCCCAACCCACTACCTCACCCCATGTACTTCCTCATTCCTGGAACTAATCCATCCCCCAACCCCTTCCTCCTTTACTGACAACGTCGTCTGCGCTAGAAACCCTATTCTGATGCTGTGACCCTGCTCTTTCAGATAAAGGATAAAAGCTACGCCCACCCAGCATTCCGGGCCCAGATTTTCCGGAATGCTAGTTCCTCTGGGTCGCCAGCTTTTTGCCTTTCTCAAGTTCTTCAAGTGTGCTGCCTGGTCGTTCCCAAGTCACAGTTTGCTGTTATACTTTCAGCAGGCTGTAGTATTTTCGATATTTTTCACCAGCACCGCAAGTCAGAAGCATGGGTTCTCCTACAGTCTTCCTTATTCATTGTCCAACTTTCACATGCATCTAAGGCGATTGAAAGACCATGGCACATCTTAGTCCTCAAAGTAACATCCTTGCTTTTCAACACTTTAAAGAGGTCTTGTGCAGCAGACTTATCCAAGACAATGCGTCTTTTGATCTCTTGACTGCTGCTTCTGACGCAGACTAGCCACTGTAAGGCCATTTTGTTGACGGCTAGATGACCTGCTTGCTTCCCCCAGCCATCTCAGGAAGCCCCACTGGTGGCTGTTTTTAAAATGAACTCATGCATGCCCAGGATCAGGACATTGTAATCAATCTCGTTATTCTTTAATATTGTTCTCTTTTGATTGTTGTGATCAGGATGTTCTAATTCATCTTACTATTCTTATTTTGTTAACCAAGATGTTATCATCAATCCTGCTATTATGGTTTTTGTAACAGACGCACCCTGCTCTGATCTAAAGAATGTTAACATTAAATCTTGCTTTTGTCATTCTTGCTCACTGCACAGGAAAGCCCCTGATAGCTGAGTTGTTGCTTTTATAAACTGGTTAATAATTTCACTCAACACTGCAGTCCAGAGGGTGTATTAGTTCCTTGCAGTCCAGTTAACCGAATAAAAGACTACTCTTAATTATTAAGACATCATAGTGGCTCTTCTTTATTTGAACACAAAACATTTCAACCCGCAACACTTCCGTTAGCATGTATTGTGGGTCCAAGCAAGGCAAAATCCTTGACAACTTCAACCTTTTCTCCCTTTATCGTGATGTTATTGGTCCAGTTGTGAGGATTTTTGTCTTCTTGACCTTAAGTCATAATTCAGACCGAAGGCTGCTGTCCTTGATCTTCCTCAGCAAGGGCCTCACGTCCTCCTCACTGTCACGAGCAAAGTTGTTAATTAGCCCCCCTGCAATCCTGATGCCGCCCTCTTCTTCATTTAATCCAGTTTCTCTGATGATTTGCTCGGCATATAGACTGAACGAGTATGGTGATAGGATACAACCCTGACATACACCTTTCCCAATTTTAAACCATGCAGTGTTCCCTTGTTCTGTGTACACGACTGCCTTTTGATCCATGAACAAGTTCCTCATGAGCACCATGAAGTGTTCCAGAATTCCCATTGTTTTCACAGTTTATTATAGTCCACACAGTTGAATGCCTTTGCATAGTCAATGAAACACAAGTAAACATCTTTCTGGTGTTCTCTGCTTTGAGCCAAGATCCATCTGACATCAGCAATGACATCCCTTGTTCCATGTCCTCTTCTGAATCTGGCCTGAGCTTCTGGCGGTTCCCTGTCAAGGTATTCCGCCTCTGGTGGTTACATTCCAAGATAGGCTCCATGGTCCCAGCTCCTGGAATTCCGGACCTTGGGTAGCCCCTCCCCTTGAGTATGGGAAAGTGCCTGCCGGGTGCAAACATTTTTTGCTCATCTGCTCATCTAGAGATTAGTGGTTCTAAACTTCCCAAAAGCACCTCGGAAGAAAGGCCTGGGAGTCTGTTTCTGGGAAGAAAACCCTGGGGAGAAGTTCTGCTCTGTGACACGTAAGCCTGCCGGTATAAAGATGATTGCAAAAGCAGAGCTAATGGGTAGGTGCTTCAGAGGGCTTCAGTACGAAAAACTGGAAAGGACTATTTTAGAGCAGCCTGGTTTGTAAAAGGCTGTGGACAGCAGTGACAGCCCCAAATCCATCTGCAGGCTTCTCAAATAGATTAAGCCTTCATGGAATTCTTTTTGATCATTAACCAAGGGTGTAATAATCTTGCCCTCGGATATAGTGCTTTGGAAAGTAGATTATCTCCACCCCTCTCCAGCCACCCCAGAGAAGGACAACCTCTCTTTTAGGGGATTGCCTGGGTGGATCCTTGACGGAGCTCACCGTACTGAGGACAGGACAGAGGATCACACAGTCTTTAGTCGTGCCCTGTCAGCCTTGGTCAGAAGACCCTGCACCCATCTTGTAAACCCTTCTGTCTCACATAATGTACATGTCCCCATCATGGTTCGGTTCCGGGTTCTGTAATCCCTCCTGTAACTGATGTACTGATCTGCTACCAGTCATGACTGAACAGTTCCCTGTGTTCCATGTCTTGTTGATGGAGCTTCCCGACTGAACCCTCAGACGCCATTATGACCTTGTGCTAATGGCCTCCCTCATCCCGGTGAAGTGCCTGGGTCTTTTCCTTGACCTCCTCTTTTTTAAGGATTAATAAATGTTCCCCTTCAGATATATTTCAGATTGGTATCTCTTTTGCATTCTAAAACAGGACTAAGGGCATTTTCAAGGAGCCTGGTGATGCAATGCTTAAGCACTCAGCTGCTTGCCGGAAGGTCTGCAATTGGAGCCCCGCAGCTGCTCCGTGGGAGGAAGTGGGGGCAGGCTGCTTCTCAGGATCACGGCCTTGGGGTCCCTATGAATCACTTCCTCTCTGCCCTCCATGGTCATCAATCACTCTGAGTCAGAATCCACTCCATCCAGGACCGCATCAGGACCTCAAACCAGTCTCTCTCTTTCCCTTTCCCTTGCTTTGAATTCAGAAGCCAATGACTGTCACAAAAGTACATATATGCAACATATTTATTTGAATTGAGAAATGAGATGTTTTCTGACAAATTTTATATGTATACATATGTTGGTTAATGGCATCAATTGCTTTGCTGTTTACATTCCACAGCAAGTATTTCCTTTAAAAGGAATGAGTGACATCTTTAGCTCCAAAGTATTGACGAAAACCTGAATTTATTGTATAGTAAGTTTTGCAACTTTTACATCAACCTATAAATACACACAAGACTACATAGGCCAAAAATTATTTTTGGTACATGTGCCAAAGAGATGGAGAAACCCTGAGGAGAGGCCTCTGTTCTCTGAAGGGAAGAGAAAGGGTCCCACAGACACATGGACTTTATCTCTTTCTTTGTAAGCTGCCTGGTTACCCAACTACCTCACTGACTGGACTCTGAGCTCCTGGAACCTGGCATCTTGGTTTGCTTGCTTGTTCAACTCTGTCCCCAACACAGGCCAGACTAAAGGCTCAAAGAAAGAGTATTGAATGAACCAATGCTGGCTCCCAGCTAACCAAGCAAATGAGTAAATAAAGAGAGATGTATTCTTAGGGTCCCTTAAGTCAAAAGGTAAAGGTTTCATCAAAGGCTTGTTCTGAAGGACCAGACACAGGTCTCACATAGCCACATCCAAGGAAAAGAGTCTTTCTCATCGACTCAGGAACATTTCCCAAACAGCAAAACTACTCAAAGGTGGCAATGTAGGGTCTGGGATGCGTGTGAAGGAATCTTCTAGTATCACCGTAAGAAGAGACATCACCCCAGGGCAACTGTAAATGGCAAAGCAGGATCAAGTCATGCAGTAGAGACAACCACTCACCCATAAATGCCTGACTTGACTATTATTGTTTTCTAATATAAAAAGGGTTTTAAACATTATTATTAAGAGGTCATTTTATTGGGGGCTCTTATTGCAACCCATACATCAATTGTGTCAGGCATGTTTGTACATATGTTGCCATCATTATTTTCTAAACATTTACTTTCTATTTGAGCCCTTGGTATCAGCTCCTCGTTTTTCCCTCCCTCCCCCACTCCCGCCCTCATGACCCCTTGATAAATTATAAATTATTATTATTTCCCCCCATGGTTTCTGTTGTTTGTCCCCCAAGGGGTGGTGGTGGGGTTATGTGTCCATCATTGTGTTCTGTTCCCCTTCCTCCCCTCCTCTCCCCAACTTTCCCCTCCCATTGCTACTCCCACTCCTATTCCTGAACTCCTTGTGGCATGAGCTCTTATCTCATATCTGTACCTGTGTGCATGCTCTGGTCTAGCCCGCAGTGAAAGGCAGGACTGGGGTCAAGATAGTGGGGGGTGAGGACGCCTCAAGGAACCAGAGGAATATTGTGTGTTTCATCGGTGCTATGCTGTGCCCTGGTCGACTCATCCCTTCCTTGTGACCCTTCTGTGAGGGGATGTCCCATTATCTACAGATGGGTTTTGGGTCCCTGCTCTGTTCCCCTCATTCTCAACAATATGTTTGCTTGCTTGTTTGTATG
>NW_022111310.1:384453-386521 GCF_000313985.2 Echinops telfairi | reverse complement strand
ACCAGCCCTATAGCCCACTCTGTTCACGAGTTGCTCCACGTAGTTATGTTGCCCTCAGGGTTTGGTGAGCTGGGGTGGGTCTGCATGCACACTCCCAATTCTGTGGAGACACAACCAAGACTCTCCCCTCAGGTAGGTTAGAGCCCTGATCCCCCAGTACTACCGTCTCCTCCCCTCCCCTTTTCTCCTTCCATTTTCCCGCCTTCCTTCATCTTTGTGTTGGAATAACATGTACATCCTTGGGTGTGGTCTGTCCCCTACCCACCTGCCTGTACCTCTACCCGTATAGTGTGAGAGAAGTGGCTTTTCTTCTGTACCTGCTGTGCTGATTGTGCTGACCTCGGGACTCATCTTGCACTTGTCCTTCTGTGATTGGCTGACTTCGCTCAGCATAATTTCCTCCAACTCTTCCCATGAGACGATGTGCTTCATGCGATCATCCGTGCTTTTTAGGCATGCACAGCACTCCATTGTGTGTATGGGCCAGAGTTTACGAAACCACTCTTCTAGCAACGGAAATTCAGGTTGTTTCCCATTCTTTGCAATTGTGAATTGTGCAGCAATAAACATTGGAACGCAGACGACTGGTCGCAGTCTATTTCTTACCTCTTCTGGGTATACGCCCAGTAGAGGCATAACTGGGTCATAGGGTAGCTCAATTTCCATTTGCTTTAAATATCGCTAGATCGCTTTCCACAGAGGTGGTATGTATCTGCACGGCCACCAGCAGTGAAAGAGAGTCCCTATCTCACCGCATCGCCTCTAAATTTGTTGCTCCCTGATTTTCTGATTGGGGCTCTCCTCAAGGGTGTCAGGTGGCATCTTATGGTTGTTTTAATTTGCAATAAGTGCCTCACTTTAAGGGCTTATTTTCCAACAGTTTTGTGAGGCATTTAGAGTTAGGCTTTTTTTCTATTTCTTTCTTTCTTTTTTTTTGCCAAGGAGGAATTGGAGAATCAGAAAAGAAAGCAACCAGCTCAAAGTCACACAGGAAGGAAGTAGTCCCTGTGCTCCAGCCAAAGGGACAAGACCCTCCGGTTTCCTTCTCAAAAGGCTGTTTTGTATTCCTTCCAAGCCCTAGACTCCATGGCTTGGTTCACGGAAGTGAAAAAAGACTTGCGCTCCCACTGAGAAGCTTTCAGTCTATTTGCAAAGCTGTTCCAGCCTCTGAGTGGGAAGGGGCGTTTTGCTGGGAGAAGGGCAGAAGGGGGGAGAAAGGAAGAAGCTTCTAAGCTGCAGCATCCGATGAAGGTCATTCCGATCCCTCCCATCCCTCTAACCCAGCTAGGTAGGACCCTTTCCAGTATGAATCTCCCATCGCAAAGCCTTGAATCCCGCCAGTGCCTGAAGCTGCTGAGCTAGTTATGGGTGTTGGAAGTAGTGGGGGGCGGGGAGGGGAAAAGGGAAGGACTAGCAAACTAAACATGGTCTGGACTTCATCAAGTTCTATCTGTCTGTGTACTGGTCCAGGGGATAAGAGCACACACACTGAAATTCAAATGTAAGTTATAGAAACTTAGTAGCTAAATTGGGGAACATCGTGGCTACACTTTGGGCTTCTAGCCCTAAAGTCAGCAGCTTGAAACCCCTAGCTGCTCCGAGGGAGAAAGATGAGGCTTCTGCTCCTGTGAAGAGTGACAGTCTCAGAACCCACAGGCGTCAAGTTCCCCCCAGCCCTGTAGCTCCCTGTGAGCTGGAATCCACTCGATAGCAGTGCCCTTGGTTTTGGGTAAGGCTAAGCAGGACAAAGGTAAGATAGAGACAAATCATCCAGATGAGGGAGCCCGTGGAGGAGAAGCTTCAATGATGTCTAAGCAGTCAATCACTGCTTAGAGATTTATTTATTTTTAATCATGTTATTGGGGGCTCGTACAGCTCTTATCACAATTCATACATGCATCCATTGTGTCGAGCACATTTGTACATATGTTGCCATCATTTCCTAAACATTTTCTTTCTACTTGAGCCCTTACTATCCGTTCCTCATTTTTCCCTCCCTCCCTCATGAACCCTTGATCATTTATACATTCTTATTTTTTCAGGTCTTACACTGATGTCTCCCTTCACC
>NW_022111310.1:380943-383176 GCF_000313985.2 Echinops telfairi | reverse complement strand
AAGTCTACTTTTGGTATTCCTCAGGGCCTTCATTGCTTTGCTCCCCTTGCTGCTCTGTTGCATGCACTTAGTGTTTCACCTAGTGTTGTAGGGTCAGATCGGGCATCATTCCCACACTGTGCCTCCAGTGCTGTCCCTGGTAGCACTGTGGGTCAGTGAAGGACGTCGTGTCTCATGGTGGGGCTGTCCCTATGGTCCTCTCTGTGCACTGGCTGCTCTGAGAAGGATATGGTCCTGGGCTTGGCCTCTCAGCTATTTAAATAGGATCATGGTTTACAAAGAAAACTGTCACACAGTCATGATTGGTGGCAGATCAGTTCTCACCAGTCTTCAATAGGACTAAAGAATCGGAAAGGGACCATGACTAGGCATAAGTACACTAGTGAAGATTAGAAAAGCTGACAAGAGTAGTTCAGGTTAGGATATGACTCATGACCATGTGGCCCTAGTACTTCAATTTCCATCAAGGTCAATAATTCAAACAGCAATCTCCTCTGTGAGGAGACTCTCAGCTCTTGTAAAGATTAGTTATTGTTGAGAACCATCCAGTCCTTCCAACTCATAGCGACCAGGTTTCCAACAGCACAACACACTGCAGGACCTACATCATCCTCACACTTGTTCTTCTGTTTGAGCCCTGTGTTGCAGCGCCGTGTCAGTCCACCTCATCAAACACCTTCCTCGTTTTCCAGCGGCCCTTCCATTTTCTTGTTCTTCTCAATCATTTTTTTGGTGGGTTTGTAAAACTCATCACAATCCATCCATCCATTCATTGTGTCGAGCACATTTGTACATTTGTTGCCATCATCATTCTCAAAACATCTGCTTTCTGCTTGAGCCCATGGTATCAGCTCCTCGTTTTCCCCCCTCCTTCCCCACACCCCTTCCCACATGAACCCTTGATAATTTATAAATTATTATTATTTTGTCATGTCTTACACTGTCCGACGTCTCCCTTCACTCAATTTTCTGTTGTCTGTCCCCCAGAGAGGGGGGTTACATGTAGATCCTTGTGATCGGTTCCCCCTTTCTACCCCGCCTTCCCTCCACCCTCCCAGTATCACCACTCTCACCACTGATCCTGAGGGATCATCTGTCCTGGATTCCCTGTGCTTCCAGTGCCCTTCTATTTTCACAAGCATGATGTCTTTTTCCTGAGGCTGGTCTCTCCTGATAACATGTCTAAAGTACATGAGACAAAGTCTCACCATCGTCACTTCTAAGGAGCATACTAGCTGTACTTTTTCCAAGATAGATTTGTGTGTTTTCCTGGCAAACCATGGTACTTTCAATACTCTTGCATAGTGCGATAACACAAATGCATGATTCTTATTCAGGCTTTCGTATTCAATGTCTCACATGCTTACGTGGTGACTCACATGCATATCCGGAACACCTTAGTCCTCAAAGTGACATCTTTGCCCTTAATCACTTTAAAGGAGTCTTGGGTAGCAGATTTGCCTAATGCGATACACATCTCTTGATTTTTTTTTTTACTATTCCTTCCATAAGCATTGGTTGTAGAGCCAAGCAAGATGAAATCCATGACAAGCTTTTCTCCGCGTTATCATGATGCTATCTATTGGTCCAATCACGAGGATTTGGGTTTTCTTGAAACTAAGTGGCAATCCACACTGAAGGCTGCAGTCCTTGATCTTTGTTAGCAAGGGCTTCAGGCCCACCCAGATTTCAGCCCCTCCCAGGAGCAAAATTATGTCATTTGCATATCAGAGATTGTTAATCAACCTTCCTCCAGTCCTGTTCTGTGTTCAAGCGGCCGTTCCTTGTCCTGTTCATATGACTGTCTCCAGGCCCCTGTACAGATCCCCCATGAGCACAACGAAGTGCTCTGGAATGTCGTTCTCCTCAAAGCTGTCCTTACGTAGTTGGTGATAATTTACACAGCGGAGTGCCTTTGCATAGTCAATGAAACACAAGCAAACCTCTTTCTGGTATTCTCTGCTTTCAGCCACGTTCTATCTGAAGTGATAGTCCTTGTTCAAAGTCCCCTTCTGAATCCAGTTTGGATTTCTGGCAGCTCCCTGTCAATAGACAACTGCAAGCATCGTTGAATGACCTTCAGTTTTACAACCTCAGATGTTCTACTCTGTTTTGCTTTGTTTTATCTGTATTTTATTTATTTATGTAAATCATTTTATTGGGGGCTCTTACAACTCTTATCACAATCCATACATCCATCCATTGAGTCAAGCACATTTGTGCATTTGTTGCC
>NW_022111310.1:377028-380553 GCF_000313985.2 Echinops telfairi | reverse complement strand
GGGGGGTGGAAGCATTTAGGAACTAGAGGAAAGTTGTGTGTTTCATCGTTGCTACATGCACCCTGAGTGAATCATCTCCTCCCCTTTACACCTCTTCAAGGGGATGGCCAGTTGCATACAGATGGGCCTTGGGTCCCCAATCTGCACTCCCCGTCATTCACAATGACATGATTTTTTGGTCATTGATACCTGATACCTCATCCCATCAACACCTCGTGATCCCTGCGAGTCAAAATTAACTTGATGGTAATAGTTTTCAGACGGCTCTTCCCTGGACCGGCCAGGAGAGTTGAGGTAGCTCACTCTGCCCAGGGGCAAAGCTTTTTCACACCGCCAGTCAGGGTCAGACAGAACGCACTGGAGGCTGAACACATGTGGAAACTTGACATTGATTTAGGGCTCACACCACAAGCCCAGACTTCAGAATTCAAGTTCTCAAACAGTGCCTACCTCAAAACTCCCAGGATACTTTACAAAGGCTTCTTATTGATCTACCCCAGTCTAAATTGGATTCATATTTGAAAATTTGATGAATGAATGGTAGGTTTGGGCAGTTTCTCAGGAGTTACTCTGTAAATACTGGTGATTAAAAAATAAAAGAGGAGAACGTTATGAAACATGTCTGTCGGACTTTAAAATAAATGACATTACTAACCTCTATAAGAGCTGAACCTCCGAGGCACTTGGTGGTGTATGTACGTAGAACAGACGAAAAGTGGAGTCTTCACTGAGCCTAGAATCCGTGTTCTGGTTTAAAAACTGCCTGATCTAACAACGATGCCTCTTACCTCGTGCTGCCTGAAACCACGTGCCCTAAAGGAGGTGTTCTTTTTCTCTGAGGTTGGTTTGGTGGCTCAGAATATCACAGTCTGATCATAGAGGATCATTCCACAGTGGACGAATCGAAGCAAGATAAAATAGCTTATACTCAAAGGGTCTTGATACATGGCACAATTACTAAATATTTATAACAGACACGATTCAGAAAGCAATTTTCTAACAGGTTACCTGAAATGCTTGTTCTGTATCCCTCCTCTAATAAACGGAAGGACACTTACTCTTACAACTATGTTCCCTTAGCCAACCATTTGACCTGCCTGAGAGCTTACATTCTGAACACTAGCTTTACAGTTTAGAGTGAGAGCCTTAAATCCATTTTTTTAGTTTCCACATACATTCAACTTCCGTTGTTGTTGTTTTTTATGACCAGGAACCAGCAGTGTAAAAAAAAAAAAGCTTTGCCCTGAAGCAGAGTGTTTGGTTCAACTACCCCAGGTGGCCCAAGGAACTGGTGTAGAAGCTGTAAGTTCCACTGCCAACCATAAGACCGTTTGGAACTACCAGCCACTCCTCAGTACAGAGATGAGGCTTTCTACTCCTGTAAAGATTTACAACCTTTGAAACTCAGAGGCCAGTCTACTCTGCCTGGAACGTCACTATGCGCTGGAATCAACTCAATGGCCTTGAGTTTGGTATGGTTTTGGAGCCCCTGACCAGTCCAGGGAGGGGCAATCTCAGCCTCAGAAACTTGCTTTAGTATTCCCTTGATGGAAGTAGAAGTGCGACGGCCCCATGAACATGAGTCACACCCCAACCAAGGCTGTTGGAGATCCCTGAGCCAATCTTGTAAACTTTTCTAATCTACCATAATGTATCTATCCCCAGTCATGGTCCCTTTCCCAATTCTGTAGTCCTCTTGGAGGCTTTGATGAATTAACCTGCCACCAATCACTATCTGTGGCAGTTTCCTTTGTGTATCACGTCCTATTTAAGTAGCCGAGAGGCTGAATCCTTGGACATCATTGTAGCCTCGTGTCAATGGGCTCCCGTATCTGCATGATTTCTTTGTCTTGCCTTTGTCCTGTTTGAGACTTAATACATGTGTCCTCAATAAATTATATTTGAATTTGAGGTTTCTTCTTTTCCTCCACAACAGATTACACATACCGTATGTACTAGAGTATGAACTGACCCGAATATCAGCCGAGGCACCTAATTTTACCACAAAAACTGCATCAAAATGTGCTGAAAGACTCGGCTTGTACACGATTATATATGGTATACGTTGTATCAAAGCTTAAATTCTGAGCAACCCATTTGCAAAAGGCTCCCGATGACAGTGAAAACCCGGATCCATCTGCAGAGTCCTCACGTGGATTTGGAGTCTCCACAGACTTGTTTCTGACCATTAACCAGGGATGCGAGCAGTCTTGCCGGCAGAGTGCACTAAAAAGCAGATTACCGCCACTCCCCTAGGCAGCCCAAGGAGGAGCAATCTCGCTTAGGGGCTTGCCTGGGTATGTACTTGATGGAGATCAGTGCACTGAGAGTCACATCGTTATGAGTCATGTCTTATTAGTCATGCCCTGCCTGCCTTGGTTGGAAGGCCCTGGACCAATCTTATGAGTTCTTCTGTCTGACATAATGCACACGTCCCAATCAGGGTCCCACCCCCCCTCTGGAACCCCACCTGTAACTGCGATGTATTGACCGCCCCAATCATGACTTGGTGAGTTTCCTTTATTCTCCATGTCCTGTACAAGCAGCTCTGTAGCCATGAGTCCTTGTGCACCATTCTGACCTCATGCTAACGGTCTCTCGTCCAGACAATGTGTGTTTGTCCTATTTAAGATTTAATAATCTATTTGAATTCAGACTCAAAATGACCTGTGGCATACTGGGTTCTGAATAGGGCTGTTACTAAGACCACTTCCCAACATTCTCAGCCCTGTGTCACACTGTGTATTCCACAGCCTACCCAAGAAGCCTACTCTTAGCATACGAAATGTCATGGAACTGTTGAGTATATGGTAGCTTAATGGGATACAAGTAAGACTTCCAACCACAAGGTCAGCAGTTTGAAACCACCAGCCACTCCATGCGAGAAAGAGGAGGTTTTTCTACTCTTGTAAAGATTTACAGTCTCAGAAACCTATAGGGGAAATTTTACCCTGTTGTCCTATAGGGTCACTGTGAGTCAGAATCAACTCCATGGTAGTGAGTGATATACATATACATATTTACATGTATATATATATATAAAATATTGCCCATAATTAACTTGTATTTTCTTTCTAATAACCTGCTTCTTTGGTGTTCTTTCCACTCAGGAGAGTGTCTCATCACAGCAAGAGAGTATTGGTTATGACGAGACCTGATCCACTAAACATGTACTGAAAGGACAGTCACAGGACAGTCACAGCCTTCAGGTCATCCCAGAACAAAAGGACTTTGGTCAAGGAACCAAGACACACCAGACCAATTTGGAAGACATATGAAATCAAAGGGTCCGATAAGCTATAGCCTTCAAGAATCATAACCCTGCCCTGAAGCCTATTCATGGCCATTCCAGAGAAATCTGTTACATATTCATAATCTCCCCAACTTACTTCCGTGTGTAAACCCATTCGTGAACCCCGTGTTGGGGGTGGGGGGAGAGACTGTGCTGTTGACCCTAGCCTCAGCTTGCTCCTTGCTTATCAACCACAGTGCAGCTTTACCCTTTCATGGTCCTTCAGTCAGTCT
>NW_022111310.1:374341-375680 GCF_000313985.2 Echinops telfairi | reverse complement strand
TGCGGAGTCGAGAGCAGTGAGTTCTGAGCACGACCACTAACCTGAACCCCAAAGCGACTTTTGTCACGGCTCTCCCTCCTCCTGGTGACCTCGGCTGTGCGAGCGGAACTGTGCTCCGCTGGGCTGTCTTCAGAATAGAGCTGCACATCTGTCTTTTGCTCCGCCCCTGGAGAGACTCAACTCGACAAGGCGCTGACGGCACCACCCAGACGTCCTTGCTACTAGCAGCTCGCTCCCTCTAATTGAACGCCTATAACGTGGCAGGTTTGGACACTTTTGTAAAATAGTCTCATGAATCACATTTAAAATCCTACTAATTGGCAATAATTTTAAATGATTGTTGATTCACGGGCAATTGCCGTTTCAGTCTGTTCCTGCCGTCATACATTAATTTGCCTACAGGGTTTCAGGCTGCGGGGAAAATGGGCTGGGCTTAATCATGTAAAATCGATACCGACCATGGGGGTCAAAAGGAGTTCTCGTGGGGCAGTGGCAAAGCGTTGGCTGCTAACCAAAAGGCCTGTGGTTCAAACTCACAGCAGCTCTGTGGTAGAAAGATGCGTCCGTCTGCTTCTATAATGCTTTGCAGCCCTAAGGCATAAGAACGGAAGCCTAAAATCCATTTTCAGGGTCCCCTCAGGGGTTAAACCTCGAGTGAATCCACTCTGCACACGTCCAGCCATGCGAATAGCCTATCCGTCAGGCAGAGAGGACTGTGACGTCCGTCCGTTATGGCAGATGTTCTCTGGCTACAATGTAACACCTTATCATTTGACCTCCTTTTTGATCCATTTTAAAGTTGGTACAACTTTTAATATTTTCTGCTTTTTTTCTATTGAGGTCTTTCTATGTTTTGCCTAGTTCTTGTTGTTGGGTTGTGTTTTTGTTGGTTTTTTGTTTTGTTTTGTCTTTTTGCTTCCTGGTTGTGTTTTGTATGATTTTCTGTAGAGGAAATCCAGTAGCTCTGACTTGATAATTACCTAGGGCATGGCAGAGGAAGATGGGGAGGCATGGGGAGGTAACAACAATGAGTATGAGAAGAAAATGTCCTCAAACGGATTGTGGTGATGATTGCACAAATCTTAATATGACTGAAAAATTTAATTGTATGATATGTGAAGTATAAGCCAATAAAATTATTTTTTGAGGTTTTAAAAAATAATTTTATTGGCATATAATTCACATGTATAACTTAATAGTTCAATCATATTGAGAAGAGTTGTGTAATCACCACAATCAATTTCAGAACACTTTCTTCTTTTTAAAAGATCATTTTATTGGGGGCTCTTATAGTTCTTACAACAACCCATACATCAATTGTATCAAGCATATTTGTACA
>NW_022111310.1:371506-373097 GCF_000313985.2 Echinops telfairi | reverse complement strand
TCCCTGCGTTTCCAATTCCCATCTGTAGTGCTGTGCACCATCTGGTCTAACCAAGTCTGCAAGGCAGAATTGGGGTCCTGGTAGTTGGGGGACTTTTTTCAAAATATATTAAGAGCTTGTTAAGGTACTGGGGTAAGAGCTCTAAGTATATTTCTATGTAAGTCTTAAATAGGCGTAAGTGAGGTATCATTATTTTCACGTTAGAGGTGGGGAAACCGGGTCTCAGAGTGATCATCAACTTTCTCAAAACCACACTGCTAGAAAAGTTGAGAAACTAGAACTTCATGTCTCTTTGACTTCCAAGCCTCAATCCCATATATGTGTAAGTTAAACACAGGTGTCCTGCCTCTGAGCACAGGAAACCCTTCATCAGTGCTCATGAACATGGGGGGCTCTGCTGGGAACTCTGCTCCAAGCCCAGAGTCCTTAATTGTGCAATATAGTTAACCGGAAGAATGATACTTTTATTATGAGAA
Source organism: Echinops telfairi (assembly GCF_000313985.2). Lineage (NCBI taxonomy): Eukaryota > Metazoa > Chordata > Mammalia > Afrosoricida > Tenrecidae > Echinops > Echinops telfairi. The sequence continues at coordinate 372,621 of NW_022111310.1, read as the reverse complement.
ATCTGTCCTAATTTGGTAAAAATTTTATAAAGTCTCATTCTGTTTTTATTTTTTCTGAATCGAGAGAATTAGGACTAGAGATGGAAGACCTTTTGAGATACTAGCAAGGGGAGATACGCTGCTTCAAGGAAAGGGAAGAGAGTCATATTGCTCAGATATTGTACCATATCTTGACTAGCAATGGAAAGAATGTTGAAGATCTGGGTACTAGGGCTTATCCACTACAGGGATTTTCTTATTGTAGAATGGTATAAAGAAAAAAACTGGATTAAAGGACACTCAGGGTCCTTCCAGGAATGGATGGAGGTTCCCAATGGAGAGATACTTTCTCTAACCACCAGTCACCCCATAGAACAAAGCTGAGGCTGTCTGCTCCTGTAAAGATTGACAGTCTCAGAAACCCACAGGGGCAGTTCCGCTCTGCCTAAAGGCTCACTATGAGTCAGAACGGACTTGATGGCAATGGCTTGTTTTTCTTTTGTTGTTGTTGAGCCTCTACTAACATGAGTTGATGATCTCTTGAGATAGGCCATGGCTTTACTGGCCAGTTCTGATAGCTAGAATTTCTTATAATCCGTCAAGATGTGCTTCCCTATCGATTGAACCTCTTAATCCTAGCTGTGGCCCAATGGGAACAGCTTTCAAATATATGATGATAACTCAAAACTTTCATGGAAAAACAGAATGAAAGTATAATGGAATTTTTCCATGAACTTTTTAAAGCCCCTTTTTACTTTCCCAAAGGAGCCATGATTATGTAGTGGATTACTTGTTGGGCTACTAGCCACAAAGTCAGCAGTTTGAACCCACCAGTCACTGAGTAGGAGAAAGATGAGACTGTAAGCTCACAGAAAGCTTTACAGCCTCGGAAATCCACAGGGGCAGTTCTGCTCAGTTCTAGTGAGTTGCGATGAGTCAGAATGGGCTCCAGGGCAGTGAGTTTACTTTGCTGAGACCACCACTTGTCTGCTAGTTTGTCCTAGTGGGGGAAGGTGTGGGGAAGAGGGGAGGAAGCAGGAACCAATGGCAATGATTTGATGCATAACCATCACCACTCCCCAGGGGAACAAACAGCAGAAACGTGGGTGAAGAGAAACAGCGGTCAGTGTAAGATA
>NW_022111310.1:369367-370931 GCF_000313985.2 Echinops telfairi | reverse complement strand
TTCATGATACTTTCAAAATTCTTCCCCCAGACCATAATTCAAATGCATAGACTCTTCTTCGGTCTTCCTTATTGAATTGCCAACTTTCACTTGCACCTGGGGCAATTCAGGAGACAGATGGGCTTTCTACTCCCATAAACAGTTATGTTCTCCAAATCTCACAGAGGCAGTTCTACCTTGTCCTATAGGGTAGGGTCATTATGGGTCAGCATCGACTCAATGGCAGTTTGGTTTTTTGGATGAGTCCATTGAAAAACCATGCCTTGGGACAGGTACCCCTTAGCCCTCAAAGGAACATCCTTGCTTTTAAACACTTTCAAGGGGTCTTGTGCAGCAGATATACCCAATGCAATAGGTCCTTTGATCTCGTGACTACTGCTTCCAAGGGCATTGATTGAGGATCCAAGTAAGATGAAATCCTTGACAACTTCAATATTTCTCTCTTTATCATGATGTTACCTATTAGTTTAGGTGTGAGGATTTTTTTGTTGTTGTTTTCTTTACATTGAGTTCTAATCCATACTGAAGGCTAAAATCTTTGATTTCATCAGAAAGTGTTCAGCAAGCAAGGTTGTGCATCTGCATATCACAGGTGTTAATAAGCCTTCCTTCAATCAATTCTGATACCTGTTCCGCCATCTTCATATAATTCAGCTTCTCTGATTACTTGCTCAGCATACAGATTAAATAAGTGTGGTGAGACGATGCAACCCTGAAACACCCTTTTCCTGTTCTCTTCATACAACTGCCTCCTGATACATGTGCACGTTCTGCATGAGCACAAAGTATCATTCTGTGATTCCGATTCTTCACAAGGCTATCTATAGTTTGTTATGGTCCACATAGTTGAATGCCTTAGCATAGTCAATGAAACACAGGAAAACATCTTTCTGGTATTCTCTGCTTTCAGCGAAGATCCATCTGATGTCAGCAATGACATCCCTTGTTCCACATCCTTTTCTGAATCTGGCCTGAACCTCTGGTGGCTCCCTGTCAATGGACTGTTATAACCATTGTTGGATGCTCTTCAGCAAAATGTTACTTGCATGTGATAGCAATGATACTGTTCTATAACCCAACATTCTGTTGGGTAACCTGTATTTGCAATGGATACAAAAAGAGATAGAATTCTTCCAGTCAGCTGGCCAGGTAGTTGTCTTCCAATGTCTTGGCATAGACAAGTGAGTGCTTTCAGTGCTTCATCACCTTGCTGAAACATTTCAATTGGCATCCCATCAATTCCTGGAGCCTTATTTTTGGCTAATGCTTTCAGTGTAGTTTGAACTTCTTCATTCAGTATCATTGGGTCTTGCTCATATGCTACCTCCTGAAATAGTTGAATGTCAACTAGTTCTTTTGAGTACAATGATTCTGTGTATTCTTTCCATCTTCTTTTTTTTAAATTTAAATAATTTTATCAGGGGCTCGTACAACTCTTATCACAATCCATCCATCCATCCATCCATCCATTGTGTCAAGCACATTTGTATATTTGTTGCCCTCATAGTTCTCAAAACATTTGCTTTCTACTGGAGCCCCTGGTATCAGCTCTTCATTTTTTCCC
>NW_022111310.1:366515-368420 GCF_000313985.2 Echinops telfairi | reverse complement strand
TTTCCTTTTACTTTCCTCTTGTCCCACTATCATGCTCAGCTTTCATTTGGATTTCAGTAATTCTTCTCAGTTACATTGCCCTTGATCAAGCCCTACCAGGCCTCTTATACCCTCCTTGCCACCGGTGTTGGATCACTTGTTCTCTTGTGCCGGATTTGTTAACACCACTTCCTTCCCCTCTCCCTCTCCCATGTCCCTCCGGAACCATTGGTCCCATTGTTTTCTCCTCAATATTGTTTAGCCACCTATCTTATCTAGATAGATCTTCAGAGATAATAATATGCACACAAAAAAGACAGAGTAAAACAAAGCAACAAAACAACAAGAACAAAAAACAATGATTAAAAAAGAAAGAAAGAAAAGCCTGTAAATAGTTCAAGGTTTGTTTGTTGACCTTTAGGAGTGTTTTCCTGTGAAGTCTGATGGGGTGCCATGCCCTGGCCCCAAAGTCTACTGTTGGTATTCCCTCAGGACTTCATGGCTCTGGTCCCCTTGCTGTTCTGTTGCACACCCTTAATGTTTTGCCTCGGTGTCGTGGGGTCAGATCAGACACAATTCCCACACTGCGTCTCCACTGTTGTCCCCCGTAGGGCTATAGGTCAGTGAGGGATGTCATGTTTCATAGTGGAGCCAGCCATATGGTCCTCCCTGTGCATTGAGCAGGGACATCGTCCTCAAGGCTTAGTGGGCCAGGATGTCTTGCATTCTCTCTTCCTCCTCCTCCATTTGCTCCCATGGGCTCTGATCAGACATGTCCATCTCCCTGAGCTGTAGCTTCAGTGCTATCCTCTTGAAGTTAATTCTTCTGAGGGGAGGTGCAGCTGTCCACGTAGTTGGGATTTAGGCAGGCCTCTCAGACCTCTCTTCTGGTTCCCTGCTTCATGCCCGTATGTTGCATTCACATGTTAGAGCAGCAGGTTGAAGTCTGGTCCCTCTTTCCCTCAGCAGAATCATGTTGTACTTGTCCTTTTGTGGTTGGCTTACTTCGCTTAGCATAATTTCCTCCAGTTCTTCAAATTAAATGTGGCAATGTGCTTCATGCATTCATCACTGGTTTTTAGCAATTTGTAGTACTCCATTGTATGTATGTACCACAGTTTTTTAATCCATTCACCTGTTTATGGAAATTTGTTTCCAACTCCTTGCAATTGTGAACTGTGCCTCAGTGAATATTGGAGCATAGATGTCTGGCCGTGGTTTGTTTCTTGCCTCTTCTGGGTATATGCCCAGTAGGGGGGTTGCTGGGTCGTAAGGTAGCTCAATGTCCATCTGTTTTAAATATCACCAAATCCATTTCCATAGTGGCTGTACATACCTACAGGTCTACCAGCAGTGGATGAGAGTTCCTGTCTCCCCACAGCCCCTCCAACACTTGTTGCTTTCTGATTTTTTGAATTGGGCTATCTTTGAGGGTGTTAGGTGGTATCTCATTGTTGTTTTAATTTGCATTTCTCTTAGGCCTAATGATTGGGAATATTCTCTCAGATGTTTATTGGTCATTCGGATTTCTGCTGTTGCGAAACTTCTGTTCAGGTCCTTTACCTATCTCCTCAGTGGGAAATTAGTTTTTTTCTTTTTGGAAGCTAGCAGAGTATTGTAGATTTAGTAATAAGGCCTTTGTCTGGCATGTCATTGCTAAAGATGTTTTCCCAGTCCGTGTTTTCTCTTCTTACTCCCTTGGTTAATTATTTCAATGTACACAGGTCTTTTATCTTGAGCATATCCAACTTGTCAATTTATGACTCATCTGTATTTGTAACCTTCCCTATTTCTGATAGCCTATGTATTCCCTGAGTCAAAGTTCTCAAGTTGGTCCCAATCCCTCACTGATGGCCCTAATAGTTTGGGGTTTAACTTCAAGGTCTGTGATCCACCTTGAGTTTATTCTTGTGCATGGAGTGAGAT
>NW_022111310.1:364294-365468 GCF_000313985.2 Echinops telfairi | reverse complement strand
CTTCTTCCTTCTCCATATGAAGTTGGTAATCAGTTTTTCCATTTCTTTGAGGAAATATGAGGGTAATTGCATCGGGATTGCATTAAACTTATACAGTGCCTTGGGCAGAACTGACATCTTTACTTTCCAATCCACGAGCATGGAATATCCTTCCATTTGTTGAGGTCACTCTTGGTTTCTTGTAATAGTGTTCTGTAGTTTTCCTCATATGGATCTTTTGTTTTTTAGTCATGTATTCTTTCCATCTTCTTTTGATGCTTCCTACATCATTCAATACATTGTCCATAGGCTCTTTCAATCTTGTCACTCAAGGCTTGAGTTTTTTCTTACGTTCTTTAAGCTTAAAATATGCTGAGCATGTTCTTCCTTTTTGGTTTTCTAGCTCTAGAACAGATTACGAAGAAGGAATAGACTGTCCACTTCAGAACAATTAGACATGGAAAACTATGGATACCATGAAAACATTGTCAGTTATAGAAAACCTAATGGACAGAAGCAGAACCTAGTCAGAGATAGTGCAGAAAATGGGCCCCTCAAGTGGGAAGTCACTCAAAATATGACTGAGGAAGATCGTCCATCTCTAAGTCGAGTCAACCATAATGAAGTAATCCTTGTGAGAATAAAGCCTTCAGGGCCTTCATTTACTGTTGGGGCATGACTCAAAACAGCTGAAAATGTCTATTAATAATTGGAATTTGGAATGTGTGAAGTATGAATCTAGGAAAATTGGAAGTTGTCACAGTGAAATATCACATGTAAAGATTAATATTCTAGGCCTGAATATTAATATTAGTGAACCTGAAATGGACTGGTATTGGTACTATGCTGGAAATGACAGACTCAAGAGGAATGGTATTGCATTCATTGTCAAAAAAGATACTTCAAGATCGAACTTGAAGTACAATGCTGTCTGTGCTAGGATAATATCTATCTGCAACAAGGAAATTGAGTCAATAGAAATATTATTCAAATTTATGCACTAAAGGTGGTGATAAAAAAATTAAAGAAGTCTACCAATGTTTCAGTCTAAAATTGATCAAATATGCAATCAGGATGCATGATAATTATTGGCGATTGAAATTCAAAAGTTGGAGGGAAGGAACAGTAGTTGAAAAATAGGGTTTTAGTGGTAGAAAGGAAAGTGGAGATGATAGAATTTTTCAAAGCCAATAGA
>NW_022111310.1:355206-363834 GCF_000313985.2 Echinops telfairi | reverse complement strand
TAAATAAATAAATAAATAAGTGTTTTGTTTATAGAAATGTTTTTTCAACATCATAAATGGCAACTATACACATGGACATCTTCAGATGGAATACATAGAAATCAAATGGACTACATCTGTGGGAGGAGACAATGGAGAAATTCAGCTACAGGAGCTAAAATGAGGCCAGGTACTGCTATGGAACAGACCATCGATTGCTCATATGTGAGTTCAGGTGGAAGTTGAAGGAAGTGAAAACAATTCTTGTTTTCTAATATTCCCTCTCCTTGCTTTCCACACTGTTGTTTTACTCTCATATCAACTATGCCCTTCCCTTCCGTACTCTCACGCTAGTCTCTGGGTTTGATAGTTTTCTGCAACATCTCACTGAACTCATGCACCAGATGTACAAATCATTGGGTTTAGGGGAGTGATCGAGCTCACATTGGAATCAAGAATGACTCCGAAGAAACCGGAACAGTTCAGGATACAGTTCTTGATCAGAACAGCTACTTCTCACCCTCTGCTACTGGGCCCTGCTTAGGGCCTTGCTACCACGGGGCCTTCTCAAGCAAAGGTTACAAGTCTTAGTTCCATGGGTTTGCAAGCTTCACAATTGTGTCCTAGTGCTGGTCTCCTTCCTGCCACCTCAAAGGTACTAACACTTGCTACTGTTCTGTCGCTGTGTTTCCTGTCTTCTGTGTAGTGCTCCCTCTATCTAGGAGGTTCTCAGTTCAAGGATCTTAGGTCCAACGGACATACTCCACTCCCAGCTCTTCCTTCTGGGTGGTAGTTAGGTCTCTAGGATGGCTCACGTTAAGTCTAGCAGGATGGCACAACTGATCAATCCCCTCATTGGCGTTTCATACATCTTAGTTGTACAAGTCACCTCCCCAAGGGTATCATGAACTTTATCTGCACTACAAGCAAGCTGTCCAATCCCCGTGGTGAGCCACCAGCACCTTATTGGCATTGCCCCACTCAGTCATGATATGAGAGTTACAAGACCATGTATAGCTCAAGTGGTTATATTAAGTAGTTCACTGCACTATCCAGACAGAGAAGCTCCTACAACATTGCACCAGCCCTATTAGAAGTGTGTGTAAGTAGAGAAGGGGGGCGGGCATAGTCTAAGGAAGGGATGGTCAGTGTCGCTTTTCATGGGGCAGGAAAAGCCTCCGAGAGGAGATGAGACATGTATCTCTTTAGGTCTGGGTATAAATGGCTCTGTCTTCCTCTTCATCCAGGACTTTCCCTCCTGCCTTCTTTTCTCGGCTTTTCTCTAACACATCCAGTTCGGGTGTTATGTTTCAGGGAAAAAAATTTAAAAATATATTTATCTGCCACCTTAGAAATGTTTTCATAAGAAGAAAATCTAGCAGCTTGTGACAAGAATGACAAAGTCTGAAATAATTCTGCCAGCTCCCAGTCTTCCTATAGTCCCTCCTACCTGCTCTGCTCTCTCTTATCCTCTTTGCTGTTTCTTGTTTTCTCTCTGTCTTTCGTAATCCTCTCTTTCAAGGCATCTTGGCAATTTCATAATAATTCCTTACAACATAGCTATTTTACACATTCAGAAGGGTGAAATGACTTGGCAGAGGGGAGAAGCTGGGAATGGCATAAGCATGATTTGAGCCCAGCTCTTTTGATAAATATTCATATTCAATTACAAGAAGATAGGCTAACGGGTTTGGTCTTGATCCTCTGTTAACCCAGGGGTGCATTTAAAACTATATAATCACTTTCGTCACATGCCAATAACTCACCCACGCAATAGCTCACTCTCCTTCCTGGATAAAATGCTTCTTCCTAATGAATTTTAACCCATTTCTGCTAAGTATGAAAACATCTAACTCTTTAATCATCACTTTCACATTAAAAAGTTGTTCACATATATTTTCTTATAATATTCTGAGCAGGTAAATTTATGTAAATTACTTATCTCATCTAAAAGGGAAGCAGCATGATATCATAAAGGCAGTGTTTCCTAAATTTCTGTACTTTGCATATCTCTTTCATGATTTTTACCATATTTTTGTACCAGCTGCATTAATATCTTTAAAATATTTTTATTTTACTGATTTGATTTTTTGTTGTTTACTGATTCACTTTTAACTTTAAAATTTTAGAGAAAACTTTAGATCACTATATAACTATGTTATCTATATACTACCAGCATCTTCAGTCTGAAATTGATCCAACATGCAATCAAGATGCATTGACAATTATTGGTGATTGGAATGCAAAAGTTAGAAGCAAAGCAGAAAGAACAGTAGTTGGAAAATATTGTCTTGGTGATGGAAATGAAGCTGGAGATTGAATGATAGAATTTTGCAAGACCCATCATGTGTTCATAGCAAGTACCTTTCTTCAGCAACCTGGACTTCTTCAGACGGAATACACAGAAATCAAATTAACTACATCTGTGGGGGGAAAAATGAAGAAACTCAATATCAACAGCTAAAATGAGGCCAGGGGTTGACTGTGGAACAGAGGTACAATTGCTCGTATGTAAGTTGAAAAACATGAAAACAAGGCTACAAAACCCCAAATAGGACTTTGGGTATATCCCACCCAAATTTCAAGAATAGCTCAAGAACAGATTTGATGCATTAAACACTAATGACAGATTACCTGATGGATTGTGGAATGCAATCAAGAGCATCACACATGAAGAAAGCACACCAGCCTACCCCGACACGAATGCTGAAGACAAAGCGTGTACATAAGCAAATGCGGTGAAGAAAGCTGATGGTGCCAAGCTGTCAAATTACACAGAATCCGGGGTCCCACATGCTGGAAGATAAACAAGGGACCATCTAACTGAGAAACAACAAAGCCCACATGGAAGAAGCACACCAGCCTGTAAGATGACAAGGCGGCAAAGGGGTCAGGTATTAGGCATCAAAGACCAAAAAAAAAATCATGACATTGTGAGTGAGGGGGAGTGCAGAGTGGGGACCCAGGGCCCATCCGGGGGAAATTGGACATCCCCTTGCAGAAGGGCTGCGGGGAGGAAAGGAGCAAATCAGAGTGCAGTGTAGTAACGATGAAATATGCAATTTTCCTCTGGTTCTTGAATGCTTCCCTCCCCCCCACTACCATGATCCCAATCCTACCTTACATATCCAGCTGGACCGGAGGATGTACGCTGGCACAGATAGGAACTGGAAATACAGTGAACCCAGGACAGATGAACCCCCAGGACCAGTGGAGAGAGTGGCAATAGCAGGAGGGTGGAGGGAAAGTGAGGGAGAAAAGGGGAACAGATGACAAGGTCTACATATGGCCTCCTCCCTGGGGGATGGATAGTGAAGAAGTGGGTGAGGGAGATGTGGGATGGGGTAAGATATGATAAAATAATATAATTTGTAAATTATCAAGGGTTCAGGGGGAGGGGGATCAGGGAGGGAGGGAGGAAAATGAGCTGACACCAGGGGCTCAAGTGGAAAGCGGGTGTTGTGAGAATGATGAAGTCAACATACGTACTAATGTGCTGGACACAAATGGCATATGTACGGATTGTGATGAGTGTATGAGCCCCTAATAAAATGATTATTTAATTTAAAAAAAGAAAGAAAAGATAAAATGTAGATATAAAAAGAAACTCTGAAACTTGCTCTTAATGGCAAAGCTAAGGAAAATGGAAGAAACGATGAAGTCAAAGACCTGAACAGAAAATTTCAAAGGTCAGCTCAAGAAGACAAAGTAAAATATTATACTGAAATGTGCAAAGACCTAGAATTAGAACACACTCAGCATATCTTAAACTGAAAGAACTCAAGGAAAAAAATCAAGCCTCAAGTTGTAAAATTGAAAGATTCCATGGGTAAGATACAGAATGATGCAGGAAACATCAAAAGAAGGTGGAAAGAATACACAGTCACTGGACCCAAAAGAACTAGTCAATATGCAACCATCTCAGGAGATAGCACATGAGCAAAAAACCAATGGTGCTGAAGGAAATTCAAGCTACACTGAAAGCATTAGCCAAAAACAAGACAGAAGGAATTGGTGGAATACCGATTGAAATGTTTCAACGAGGTTTTGAAGTACTGGAAGGATTCACTTGCTGGTAAATTTGGAAGACAACTTGGCCAACTGACTGGAAGATAACCATATTTGTGTTCCTTCCAAAGACAGGTGACCCAACAGAATGCTCAAATTATAGAATGATATCATTACTATCACAAGTAAAATTTTGCTGAAGATCATCCAACAATGGTTGCAGCAGTACGTTTGTGTGTTATTTGTTTTTTTAATCATTTATTAGGGGCTCTTACAGCTCTTTTTTTTTTAATCAATTTATTGGGACTCATACAATTCATCACAATACATAGATCAATTGTGTAAAGCACATCTATACATTTGTTGCCCTCATTATTCCCAAAATTCACTTTCCTCTTGGGTTCCCAGAATCAGCTCATTTTCCTTTTTTCCCCTCTTACAGCTCTCTTTAAAAAATCATTTTATTGGAGGCTCGTACAGCTCTTATTACAATCCATACATATATCCATTGTGTTGAGCACATTTGTACATATGTTGCCATCATTTTCAAAGCATTTCTTTCTACTTGAGCCCTTGGTATCAGCTCATTTCCCCCATCTCCACCTCCCTCCCTCATGAACCCTTGATAATTTACAATTTTTTTCCCATGTCTTACACTGACTGATGTCTCCCTTCCTTCACTTTTCTGTTGTCTGTCCCCTAGGGAGGGGATTATATGTAGATAATTGTGATCGGTTTCCCATCCTTCCCCACACCTTCCCCTTAACCCTCCTGGTATCGCTACTCTCATTTTTGGTCCTGAGGGGTTTATCCGTCCTGAATTCTCTGAATTTTGGGCTCTTATCTGTACCAGTGTACATGTTCTGGTCTAGCTGGATTTGTAAGGTAGAATTGGGATCATGATAGTTTGGGGGAGTAAGCATTAAAGAACTAGAGGAAAGTTGTATGTTTCATCGGTACCATACTGCGCCCTGACTGGCTGTAAGGAGTGTCCAATTGGGCTTTGGGTCACCACTCCACACTCCCCCTCATTCCCACTGATATGATTTTTTGTTCTGGGTCTTTGTTGCCTGATACCTGATCCCATCGACACCTCATGATCACACAGGCTGGTGTGCTTCTTCTATGTGGGCTTTGTTGGTTCTCAGCTAAATGGCTGCTTGTTTATCTTCAAGCTTTTAAGACCCCAGACTCTATGTCTTTTGATAGCTGGACAGCATTAGCTTTCTTCACCACATTTGCTTATGCATCCATTTTGTCTTCAGCAATTGTGTCAGAAAGGTGAGCATCACAGAATATTGGATTATTAGAACAAAGTGTTCTTGCATTGAGGGAGTACTTGAGTAGAGATCCAATATCCATCTGCTACCTTAATACTTAACACAGAAATATATGTGCATAGATCTATTTCTCTATCATTACATGTATATAAAAATATATTTACATATGCACATGCCTGTATTTAGACCTTTGTAAATGTCCTTTGCCTCCTAGTTCTTTCCTCTATTTCCTTTTACTTTCCTCTTGTCCCACTATCATGATCAGCCTTCAATCGGGTTTCATAATTCCTCTCGGCAGCATTTCCCTCAATCAAGCCCCACCAGGCATCAACCAAGCCCCACCAGGTATAGACCCTCCTAGCCATCTATTTTAGGTCACTTCTTGTTCTCTTGTCCCTGGGTTGGTCGACACTCCCCTTGTTTTCCCTCACCTCCTCCCTCTGTGTCTCCCCCCACCCCACCCCCAACAGTCGGTCCTGTTGTTTTCTCCTCTGGATTGTTTATCTCAACTAGTTTATCTATATAGACATACAGAGATAATAATAAGCGCACAAACAAGATGCTCTTACAGTTCTTATAACAATCTATACATCAATTTTATCAGATATATTTATACATACATTGCCATCATCATTTTCTAAACATTTTCTTTCTGTTTGAGCCTTGATATTAGCTCCTCCTTTTCCCTCCTTCCCCACCCTCCCACCCTCACCAACCCTTGATAAATTATAAATTATTGTTATTTTCATCTTACACTGACTGCTGTCTCCCTTCACCCATGCTTCTGGTGTTTTTTCCCCCCTTTGGTGGCAGTGGTGGTGGTGGGGTTACATGTCAATCATTGCAATCATTGTGATTGGTTCACCTTTTTCTCTCCCTTCTCCCCCCACATTCCACTCCCTTCTTGGTATCACTAATCCCATTTCTGTTCCTGAGGAGTTTATCTGTCCTGGATTCCGTGTGTGGAGAACTCTTGTCTGTACCAGTATACATGTTCCAGCCTAGCCAGATTTGTGAGGTAGAACCAGGGTCATGATATTGGGGGTGAGAAAGCCTCAGGGAACCAGAAGAATATTATGTGTTTTGTCGGTGCAATACTACACCCTGGCTGACTCGTGACCCTTCTGTGAGAGGGTGTCCAATTGTCTACAGATTGGTTTTGGTTCTCCACTCTGACCTCCCTCATTCTCATCAGTATGATTATTTGCAGCAGCACATTGACAGGGAGCTTCCAGAAGTTCAGACCAGATTCAAAAGAGGGCCTGGAATAAGGAATATCATTGCTGATGACAGATAGATAGTGGCGCACAACAGAGGATGCCAGAAAGATGGTTACTTGTGTTTCATTGACAACGCAAAGGTATTTGAATATGAATAGTCTTGAGATGAATGGGAATTCCAGAACACTACTTTGTGCTCATGGATCAAGAGATGATTGTGCAAACAGAACGGAGGTCCTAGTGCACGGTTTAAAATCAGGAAAGGTGTGTGTCAGAGTTGTATCCCCTCACCATACTTCTTCAATCTCTATGCTGAGCCAATAATCAGAGGAACTGTATTATACAAAGAAAGCTGAGGCATCAAGATTGGAAGAAAATTTATTAACCACTGAGATAATTAAAGATTATTGTGCTAACCTGGCTGGTAAACACATGTGGGGTTAATTGAAGGGCAGAGAGATAAATGGCTTGGTGAGCAGTTCTCGGGTCTCTTGCTTTGTGGTGGTCAGACCAGGGTACAGCTGCCTTAGCCAGTTCCCTGCTTCAGCTGGCAAGGCTTACTTCCTGCAAGACATCCCTGAGGAGAAGCCTCGTGAACCTACCTCAAAACAACCCTGGGTCCTGGAGCACCCGTGTGGAGACCCCTGCCCATGCTGAGATGCTTACACATTCACTGATTGGGCTTTCCTCCTGCAGTCGGGATCATTGCATGTGTTTTGTGAGATAGAGGAGGACTTTGTGGATTGGTGTTGGACATATAGGCTGATGTTGGACTTGTGGGCTTGGGCAGCACTGGGTTGGGATGTTTTCTTGATGTGCGCTTACCCTTTATATAAAACTCTCTTTTATACATATGAGTTTCTGTGGATTTATTTCTCTAATGTACCCAGACTAACACAACCACCTATGATATGCAGATGACACAACCTTGATTGCTAAAAGTGGAAGAACTTGAAGCACTTGCTGATGAAGATCAAGGATTGCAACCTTCAACATGGATTATAACTCAATATAAAAAAGGTCAACATCCTCATAACTGGAACAAAAGGTAACATCATGACAAATGGAGAGAAGATTGAAGCTGTCAAAGATTTTGTCTTCCCCGGATCCACCATCAATGCTCAAGGAATCAGCAGTCAAGAGGTCAAAGGATGCATTGCAATGGGCAGATCTGTCGCACACGATCTCTTGAAATGTTGAGAAGCAAAGGTGTTACTTTCGAACACAGGTGCGCCTGCCCCAAGTCATGGTCTTTTTTTTTTTTTTTGGTCATGGTCTCTTTCATTGTCTCGTATGTATGTGAACGTTGGACATGGAACAAGGAAGACTGAAGATGACAGGATGCATTTGAATGATGGTGCTGGTGAACAATATTGAAAGTGCCACGGACTGCCCAAAGAACAAACAAATCTGTCTTGGAAAAGTACAGCCAGAATGCTCCCTATAGGCAAGGATGGTGAGCCTTCATCTCATGCGCTTTGGATATGTTATGAGGAGAGACCAGTCCCTTCAGAAGGACATCATGCTTGGTAAAGTGGAGAGGCAGTAAAAAAGAGGAGGGTCCTGGTTGAGATGGATTGACACAGTGGCTGTAACAGTTAACTGTAACAGTTAAACCTAAAAACAATTGCGAGGATGGTGCCAGGCTGAGCACTTCGTTCTGTTGTACAGATGAGTCATTATGAGTGGGACTGACTGCAGGGCACCCACCCACAACATCTCTGGCACACTAAATCAAAGTTTGTTGTGATTTTAATATATATTCTTCTTATTTTATTTTTGAATACATATATTTTAATGTACTTCATACTTGGTAAAGTAGGAAGTTGGCACACACACACACAAAATGAAGAAGACCACCAAGGAAATGGATGGACACAGTGGCTGTGATAATGGGTCAAACATTAGAATGACTGTGAGAATGGCGGGAGATAGGCAATGTTTCATTCTGTTGTGCATGAGTTAGTAGGCATTTGACCTGACTTGATGGCCCCTAACAGCAATAACAACAATGTATATTCATCTTATTTACTTTATTATTTTTTATTGCCGGTTTAAAGGTACATAACTTACATATCGTACAACCCAATGGTTCAATCATTCAATCATATCAAGGAGAATTGTGCAATCATTACCATATC
>NW_022111310.1:343668-355106 GCF_000313985.2 Echinops telfairi | reverse complement strand
ATTACCATATCCATTTTATAATACCCCTCCCCCATGCTTAAATCACCTTTAAAATGAGTTGTGCAATCACAGACCGTTCTGGTGCTCCCTCCCCCCTCTCACCTTCATTTTTTATTCCTAAAATTTCCTTTTCCTCCCTATCACCCACTTCCCTCCCCTGCACCCCCTACCAACCCTTGTATCAGTTATTATCCCTACGCACCCACTCCTCCTATGCATCACAAACTGGGAAACCCAACAGAAGCAATAAAAAACAAAATCAAAAACAGGTGGTAAGGATAAAATAATAATATTTTAAAGTAATAATTAAGATAATAATATTTTTTTAAACCAAAATAAAAGTAATGAATAAGAAACAAAAGAGCCCCATCAACATTCAAAAAGCCAGGAAAGAGATTTCTGTCATGGAACAAGTAAGAGATACTTGAACCCAGAACCAATTCAGGTGGGGTCTATAGGGAGGTCATCTGGCTAAGTATGGAGTTCAGTTCAGCATATTCAAGATTACCATCTCATTTACTTTAAATACATTAGCAGGAGGGACTAATCTCTGGAGAAGGACATGGTGTTTGATAGAAAGTTGGTGAACAAAAGAAATATCCTCAGTGACACGGATTGGTGTCGTGGCTGCAAATATGGGCTCTCACATTGCAACAACTGTGAGAGTTGCACAGGCCTAGACAGGGTTTTATTCTGTTGTACAAGGGTTGTTATGAGTCAGAATCAACTCCATGGCACCTAACATGATAACTACATACATGTTTCTATTACTCATCTGTCAGTTTGTAGTACTGTGGTAACTTGCTGTAAGGTTGGGAGATATGCCGCCAGTATTTCACATACCATCCGGTTGTCTATGGCACGCACACAGGTTTCCACAGAGTTTTCGGTTAGGAGAATGACCTGCTGATCTACTCCAGAAACATTGGCAGGTGGATGGCAGTGGAACATTGTCTAATATAGCTCTGAAAGCTAAGTTCCTCAGGCTGGAAGAGCTGTCCCCTCCAAGTAGAGTGGGCCTTCATGACAAGAAGGGAGTAAAGCTTTTCAGACCTCCATTTGCTGATGTAGCACAACTTGAAATGAGATGAAATACCTGTAGATATCCATTAATAACCAGAACATGAAGTGCATGCATCAAGGAAAATTGGAAGGCATCAAGAATGAAAGGGCCCTACCTAATCCACAATTTAAAAAATGATTTAAAAATTAAATGGAATACTTGAATGTTGATCTTCCAGGCATAAGTGAGCTGAAACGAACTGGTCTTGACCATTTTGAATTGAGCAATCATATGGTCTCTTATTTCAGGTAGGACATGTCACACTCATTGTCAAAAAGAAGATTTTAAGATCTACACTGAAGTGCAAGGTTGTCAGTGTTAGAATGATATCCATATGCCTATAAAGAAGACTAGTTAATATGATTATTATTCCAGTTTATGCACCAACCACTAATGCCAAAGATGAAGAAACTGAAGATTTCCTCTGCAGTCTAAAATGGATCAAACATGTAATCAAGATGCACTGATTATTGTTGACTGAATTGCAAACATTAGAAACAAAGCAGAAGAATGAGTAGTTAGAAAACATGGCCTTGGTGACAGAAATAACACAAGGGTTCACATGATATAATTCTGCAAGACCAGTGACTTATTCATTTGGAATAGCCTTTTTCAACAACATAAACAGTACAAATACACTGATGGTATTCATAAGAAATTAAATCAACTCCATCTTTGGAAAGAGATGATGGAGAAGCTCAAAGATGTTAGTCAGAACATGGCCATGGCCGACTGCAGAATAGACCATCAGTTGCTCATATGCAAGTTCAAAATGAAGCTGAAATAAATGAGAACAACTCCACAACAATCAAGTACAACCTTAAGCACATCCCCCTTGAATTTAGAGACCATCTCAAGAACATTAATATTCATAGACCAAAACAATGTGACATCAAAAACATCATACATGAAGAAAACAAAAGGTCATTTGAAAACTGAGATAGTTTATTGTGCCAGCCTGGCTGATAAACACAAGTGGGACTAACTGAAGGGTGGAGAGATAAATGGCTCGGTGAGCCTCGCCTTTCTTGTCTCTCATTCTTTGATCATCGGACCAGTGTGCGGCTGGCTGCCTTGCTTGTTCTGTGCCTCAATTTACAGGCTACACTCCCTGTGGGACGCCTAGCCTGTGGACTGTGTCGCTGTAAGCTGAGGTCCCTTTAAGACATCCCTGGAGCTGGGGACTGGCGGTTGGTGACCTGGCTGACAGTTGGTGACCTGCCTTGTGATTGGCTGCTGTGCTGACATAGCCTAGCTCTCTCTATATATAGAGGAAGACCTGGCAGCAGACTAGACTTGAAGGACTGCTAGTGTCTCACAACTCTCTCTCACGGGAGTGAGTTACACTGAGCCATTTGTACTGCTTTATAATTTAACTGTTCATCTCTTGTATTACATATTTATCTGTATATGATTTAATAGTTCATTTCTTATTATATATCTAATTATCTTTATAAATAAATATATTAAATTATCAGCAATTTTGTTTTATCTCTCTAGAGAACCCTGTCTAACACAAAAACCTAGAAAGAAAAGACTGAAATGGATGTCAGAAGAGACTCTTAAACATGCTTTTGAATGTAGAGTATCAAAACTAAGGGAAGAAATTATGAAGCAAAAGAGCTGAACAGAAGATTTAAAAGGTACTCGCAGAAGACAGTGCTATAATGAAAAGTGCAAAGACCTGGAGTTAGAAAGCCAAAAGGAAGAACACTCCTGGTATTTCTCAAGCTGAAAGAACTGAAGAAAAATATGAAAGCCTCAAGTTGTAATATAAAAGGATTCCTTAGGCAAAATGTTGAAGTTGTCAAGGATTTCATTTTACTTAGGGCCACAATCAACACCCATAGAAGCAGCAGTCAAGAAATTAAATGACATGTTGCACTGGGAAAATCTACTGCAAAAGATCCTGTCTTATCTACATAGTGCTGGGATAACAGAATACCCAAGGTGTATGGCTTTAACAAACAGAAATGATCCGTTGACAATTTAGGAGCCTAGAAGCCCAACTTCAGAGAGCAGGCTCTACTGGAAAGCTCTCTTATTGGGAGTCTCCTGATTTTAGGAGGTTCCCAGTGCAAGGACCCTGGGTGAAAAACACATGCGTCACTCCTAGCTCTTGTTTCTTTATGGTAGTACATCCCTCTCTCCATTTGTTTTTCTTTCCTTTTATTTCTTGTAAGATCAAAGGTGATGCAGACCACATCCCAGGGGAACTCCTTACTTTGAATTGGGGTTGTGACCTGATTCAGACTGTTGTAAATAAAAAATCCGAACTCACTGCCTTCAAGTCAATTCTGACTCTTGACAACCCTACATGACAGCATAGAACTGCCCCTGTGGACTTCCAAGACTGTAACTCTTTATGGGAGTAGAAAGCCTCATCTTTATCCCATGGAGTGGCTACTGAATTTGAACTACTGACTTTGTGATCAGCATTCCAACAAATAATCCACTAGGCCACCAGGGCTTCCTAAGGTTTGTAGCCCATCCTAATCCCTTCATTGCTATATTAGATGATATCATTATGCAACTGCCAAATCACTGAGAATTTTGGCCCAGTTAAGTGGACATGTACTTTGGAGGGACAAAATTCAACCCATAAAACTCTAATGTTTGACCCCCCCAAAATTCATGTGCTTGCCAAATGCAAAACACTTTCACCCCATCATTTATCTGAAAGGTTTTTATTCAAGTCCAAGTTAGGGTAAAATTTCTCTTTATCTGTGACTATAGACTGTCAATTGTCTGCTTCCACAGTACAATGGTAAAACAGGCACAAGGTAAATATTTCTATTACAAATGGAGAAACTGGAGGTAAAATAAGAGCTAACAGACTTAATAGCAAGTAAAAAATGCAGCAGAACAATTTAAATTTGCTCTTAAGCCTTAAAAAGAATCTTGTCTTTTCTGAGGCCATCTAGGGCCTCACTAATGGTCTTGCCCTCCAGATCTTTAGTGTTGGCCACACTCTCTGGTTTCTGGGTAGAGGATTTTGACCCTGGACTTCAGTTCTGCCTTCTAGGCCTGCTTGCAGCGCAAGTCTGCTCTTTCCACTTCAGTTGATCCCTTTCTGCTAGTCTAATTGAGTGGTGATTGGCCCAGTGTCACCTACCCAGCAGGCCTTGGGCAGAGGGCCAACAAAAAAAGTGGAAAGCCCTTGTGGTAGATATATAAGCGTTTGTCAATTTGAGGATTAAGAGGGTAGGGATGGAGTTTAGCTTGTCAATCAGATCATAGCTAATGAGGCCTGTGTGTGGGCATGGCCTTCTCCTGAGAATTCTGGGAAATCTGTTATTTCCCCCTTGGAGGTGGGAGACTCTCTGCTCACACCCTGGGAGACAGAGCAGCTGACAAGACACATGGACCCACCCTAATGCAGAGACCCCTGCCAGCGCTGAGATGTTTGCAGTGACACTGGATCCAAAGACTTTCTACCCACTAACCTGTGATGGTCTACATTCAGCATCATTGTGTGTGTTTCGTGAGTCTGAAGAGGACTTTATAGATTGCTATCAGACATATGGGCTAATATCGGACTTATGGACTTGATCTGGACTGGGTTGGGATGTTTTCTCAATGCTCAATTCATCTTGTATATAAAACTCTTTCTTATACATATGTGTGTTTATGAATTTGTTTCTCTAGTCTCCCCAGACTAACACAGTCCTTAATGAGATGCATTGACATATTGTCAGCAGCAATGGACTCAAACACGGCAGTGATTTGAGTAAGGATGGTGTCGGACAGGGCAGTGTTTTATTCTGTTGTACCGGGGGTACCCCCAAAAAACAGAATTTTTTTCAAAGATATGTACTAAAAATTTTTTTACAGAACAACCTCATCATCTTCAAAGTACTCTCCATTACACTTAATACACTTATCAAATCTGCAATTCCATTCTTGGAAATATTTTTTCAAAGTCATCTGGTTGGTTGGCTGACAGCACCACCCTCATTTTTTCTTAGCCTCTTCTTCATTGTCAAATCACTGTCCTTTCATGTTCCCCTTCATTTGCAGAAACAAAATGCATGGAGTGAGGTCAAGTGAGTAAGGTGCATGTGGCAAGAGTGGCATGTTGGGTTTTTTTGCCAAAAAATGGGCTCACAGAGATGGCTGCATGAGCAGGTGCACTCTTGTGGTGGCAAAACCAGTCCCCCATCTGCCATAAATCAGGCCTTTTTTTGCACATTGTTTTTCACTGTTTGCACACTGTTGCACATTGTCACACACAATCTTTTCAAAACCTCTAAATAGAAAGCTTGATTAGTAGTCTGACCTGGTGGAATGAACTCCAAATGCACTACGAGTCAACATTTTCATTCATTGGGGAAGTTGACAGACTTCCCCAAATATCATCAATCGACATTTCACCTTTTTTGAAATGAAAAAAACCACTCGTACACTTGAGCTTTTCCCATAGGGCTGTCCTTGTAAGCTGTGTTCAACATCACAACAGTTTCTGTGGCACTTTTTAGTCAGTACAGGAAGCAAACCTTCATAGCCATAGACTGTTCTTTTAAATCGGCCATCACAAAAAACGAGATTCGAGCAAAGCTGCTTTATTGAAAAAATTCACTGTGACCAGAGTGAACCTTCCCAGGCGACGCCAC
Source organism: Echinops telfairi (assembly GCF_000313985.2). NCBI lineage: Eukaryota > Metazoa > Chordata > Mammalia > Afrosoricida > Tenrecidae > Echinops > Echinops telfairi. The sequence goes on along the minus strand of NW_022111310.1, from coordinate 349,430 downwards.
TGGGTGCACTAACTCAGAGCGCCTTGCTTGATGCTCGCCTAGCTGGAAAAATGCATACTAGAAAGCTCTGCCCAGAAGATCTTTTTTCTGTTTTTCTGGGGTACCCCCTCGTGTATAGTGTCACTATGAGTCTGAATTGACTCAATAGCACCTAATAACAATAATAATTTACATGAAAATAAATGCATACTTACCCATATTTTTAAAGATTGTCCTATACTACTAGAATTTATTTCAGTGAAACCCTACCATTGCAGGCTGAGCTCCTGGGAGCATCCTGGTTCTGTTGTGTAGGCCCAGCCTATTTTTATGTTGTCCATGTAGTCCAAATAAACCTGGGGGATGTTTAGGAACCACTGAGAAATAAAAAGGACACTTTGTGTCTTGGCCCTGGCATCGCTACTGCTTTGCTATGTGATATCAGGCAGAGCTGTCCATCTTCCTGGACTCCAATGACCAGATCTTGAAAACGAGGGAATAAGATCCTAAGATCTTATTCTGTAAGATTTTATTCCAGAAGATCCTTTCCAGTTCTCACTGCCTTCAAGTCAACGGTGACTCACAGCGACCCCTCTGTGGGTTTCCGAGACTGTAACTCTTTATAGGAAGTCGAAAAGCCCAGTCTTTCTCTGGCTGATCTGCTGTGGTCTCAAAATCTGACTGTGTGATCGCAGCCTAACACGTAACCACTATATCACCAGGGCTCCTATCGTTGTTTAAAATTCTTCTGAGTAGCTCTATTTGTTTTGAATATCACTCTGAGACTTTCTCTACCTTTCAATCCCAGAAGAAAGCCCCTCATGTAGCTTAGCCAGATTCGATCGGTGCTTATAGAAAAAAAAATTTTTTTTTCTTTTAAATCACTGCCAACTCATAGCAACCTCTACAGGACAGGGTAGATCACCCTCTGTGGGTCTGCACCTCTGTGCAGATAGAAAGTTTCATCTTTCCACCTTCAGAGCAGATGACGGCTTCAAATTCTTCACCTTGCGGCAAGCAGCTCAATGTGTAGCCAGTGCATCACAGGCTCCCAGAATGGGGCTCGCAGGTTGAAGAAAGTCATCATCTCCACTCTTGTGCTCAGGAGACAAGGTCAGCCAAGTCTTGCAAGATGGCATCATGTTGGGCAAGAGAGGAACTGGAGGGTCAAACTGTGGGTTTGTTGTTACATAGTTCTGAAAGCCAGAACTATGCTGGTGTTATAAAAACCACTATTAGTGAACGTTTTTGTCCCCTTTTGACTAGTAAGTAAACCCTTTAAAGACAAGAATTGAAATCATCATAGTGCATGAGTGCCCCAAATGTTTGGACATAGGATCAGAAGAGAAAGGAGAGGAAGGAGAATGGAGAAAGGAAGGAAAAGGAAAGTAGAAAGGAAGGACTTACTCTTTTATTCCTTAGAATAAAATAATTTCAGTTTATCAGAAGGACATCGGCTGTGAAAGGGGATTACCTCAAGCTATGCATTTTATTATTACTGCTGCTTGTCTTAATTTTCAAGAGAGTATCAGTTCATTAAAATAAATAAATAAATAAATAAATAAATAAATAAATAAATAAATAATTTTTAAAAAAAGAAAATATCAGTTCATATAGTAGTAAACTGCATGTAGATTCTTTTTTTAAAAATCTTTTCATCACAATTAAAATTACTTAGAGATTTCCCTTATGTATCTTTGATCTATTATGCATAAATGCACTCTGTTTAAATGATGTAAATTCAATGCTAATTATTATATATTTTCATTAATTAATTCATTTATTCAAAAATACATTTGAGCCCCTACTATATGTCAGGAACTGCACTTGGTATTGTTGAGAATATAATGATGAATAAGATATGGTTCATGACTTCAAAGTCTTTGTTGGTTATTTTGGGAGACAGACAGGTAAATTAGAATAGACCCTTGACATTTGTGAATTACTATTCATTGTTTCAGCTATTCACAAACAGCCTCAAAGATCCATGGCATGAATTTAATTGTAATAAGAATAATTATACTGATTTTATGGGGCTGTTGAGAGGATTAACTGAGATAATGCATTTTTAAACACCTAGCATTAATTTGAATCAAGAGCACTGTAAGAATCTTTCGCAGGAGGGAACCGCTTGACTAGCCAAGCCAAACCTAGGGTGAGAAACTCAGGTGGGTTTCAGCAGGAGGAAAATATAGGTGTAACATCACATTTTTCAAACTTGGGGGCAGGGAAAAACGTTCCTTACAAACGTATAGCTGATTTCAGGTTTTGTTTTTTAAGATTTTAAAAAATACATGAAATAAGCTGTACGCATTGTAAAGTATCCATCACAGTTCCACTTCTTTGGTGATACTGGAAGGAAAGAAACTAACAAAGACTGAAAAAGAAAAGTGTGAGCTCACTGGGGTGACTCCAGTGAAAATCACCCTTCTTGCCATCTCGACCTGCCCAGAATTCAGTTTCGTTGTCTGTAGAAATATAGGTGTTCGTACCAATACCTGCACCCCTCGGCATCATTTAGCACACGGTTATGATTCACCTTTCACTGCCAATCTTTGGAAACCGTAATGACATTATTTGAAAATGTCACAGGAAAATACTTTTCACCCCGCGAGCTCGCAGCAGCTCTGTGCTCACTCTTCTCGTCTGCCTCCTTCTTTCAGCTCCCGCTGCTCTCTCCTCCACTGGCTCTTTGCCTAATCAGATTGGGTTGGTGAGCTTTGTCAGGATTAATTAGTGTCTCCGAGGGACGAAAAGAACAGTCCCTAGCGCTTTGAAGGTTCGGGACCTTGGACAGCGACACGGGAACCCTCCCCATTTAAACATTCTTACTATGCTATGTTTATACAGTCAATAACAGAGAAGCCATATAAGGGGTCTTCAAAAAGTTCATGTAAAGTGCACATTGTGGGGGGAAGACAAACAAACTATGCATGGAATTTTTTTTTAAAGCACCAAAATTAACTCGTATTAACTAGTTCTGTCTGAACAGGACCTAGTTTGTGGCCCTATGAAGGATACGTTTGAAAAGAGCCCCTATCAGAACAAAATGAATTTTGCTAAAATTGAGGCATGAACAAATATCAAAATTGATTGTGATGTGTGGATGAAAGAATGCTGAAATCATCTATGCTTTACAAAAAGTTTATGGGGACAACGCCCCAACTAAAGCAGCAGTTCACAAATGGCTAACTAGTTTTAAGAAGGGATAAGACAATATTGAAGAAGTCCGCAGCAAAGCATCTACATCAATGGACCAGGAAACCATTTAGCCTGTGAGCGCCCTCAGCGAGGAGGAGTTACCATTAACAGCACAAACAACACAGACCCCTCAGTTGGTTCCGCTTAAATAATTCTGGCTAAAACATTAACATGGAGTAAATTGTTTGATGGGTGTCCACACTGTTGCACCCAAGTCAGCTACCGACAAAAGCAGATTTTTCTATGGAAATGTTGACTACGTGTGATCAAGGCCCTGAAGCATTTCTTGGAAGAAATACGGACGTGCCAGTACAGGCCCGAAGAGAAAGATGATCCAAGTGTTCATCAACTTGAAGGACGGGGGTCTCAAGGGTTGTCTGATACGATTTTAGTTTGGAAAAAATCTAGCTGAGGGAGCCTCATAGAACAGAAAATCTCAATAGATAAGAGCAAGGCAGATGTTTGTTTCTCTCAAGTAAGATTTTCATAGACAGTGTAGAGCTTATAGGGATACTCCAGAGTCATTCCTAACTCAAGATCCTTTCGTGATCCTTAGTGATTTCAATTCTGAAAAGCAACTTGTAGTATGAAACGGCAGTTGGAACTTTACCCATCTGCTCTGTCTTTCAGGCAGAAAGGAGGGCAAGGAAGGTAACTATTCCCTAAGGTGACCCTGTTGGGTAAGCATTGGGCTGCAGTTCCCAATCCACCAGTCGAGCCGAGGGAGGAAGAGGAGGTGACCTGCTCCTGATAAATGTACAGCCCTGGACAGCCTACACAGGGTCATTATGAGTCAAAATCCATTTGATGGCAGTGGGTTTTTTCGTTGGGTATTATCTAAGTGAGTCTCTTTTAAGGAGATGTCCTAGAAATCTAACCCTATGACATCCAATCCCACTTCATAAACCATTTCTAACTGCAAAAGAAGTTGGAAAACATCTTTCAGATGGACACAGCACAGCTGATTACAACTTCAGAATTCTGCTAGTAAGGAAGAGGAGAAGAAAGATAGGAAACTGGCCATCGCTGCCACATTTTGCAAACTCGTTGAGTTTTCTCTGCATCCCAGAGCGCAGCATAGAGAATGAACACATGAGTAAAGTGCATTGTAGGAAGATTCTCAGGTCTGTGATTCCCCACGAAGGGCTCACTGCATCACACCCTGGGTTCTCAAGTTCTCACTCCCGGGTCCTTGCTCCCCTCTGAAGTCACCCTGAGCCCCTGCCTTTGTTTCGCACGAAAAACCGTCAAATAACTTGAGGCTCTTCTCATCTCCTGCCCCCTTCCCCTAGATCTTGCCTTCTCCAGGACAAATGAGCTCCTTTCTCTCAGCCATTCCTCATAAGCAAGGGCTTCTCATTCTTGACTCCTGGATTCTCCCTTTCAATTTGGTCTGATGGCAGAAGCTTCGAGCCAACTTGAACGCAGCAACGAATGAATCCAGTTCATCCATGGAATGGTCTAATTCCAGTTTCTGCTTGGGCTCCAAAATGACCGACCCAAAGGTTTAGAAAGCATTCTGTGAAGTGATCCTGCAATTAAATCTCTTATGAATTAATTGACAGAGAGAGAGACACATAAAAAATAAAACACCAAAGACTCCCTCCCCTGTCCTATATTAACAGCCCCTTGCCTGGTGGATATTGATTTGCTCTTCCATAGCAGCCCGGGCTCTACTTCCCTGACTCCCCTGGAAGTTGATCATCCAGGCCCTACGGTCCCCTCTTCAACCCTGAGTCCTTCTGATTGGAAAACTATTCACACATATGATCTTGTAGGACCCGTGGGAGCTTTTGCAGAAGATGCAGCCCCCAGCTCAGGCAAGCCTCAAATGTTCTGGGCCTCCAGATTAAGCACCTCACCCACCCTTGGACTCAGATTATCTTTTGGTTTCTGGATTCCCTGAGTAAAGCTGCCTTCCCATATTTTATGAACAGATGCATGTAACCACCTCATGGACCAAGATATAAAATATGTCTCGCTCCCTAGAAGGCTCCCTTGTGCTCCTTTTCAATCAATGACCACCCCTCAATGATAGACACAATTCTGCTAATTGGGGCCCTTCTTGAACTTCACTGAAGAAAACCATCTAGATAGCCCTCCTTTGTGTCTAGTTTCTTTCCTTCACCGCTGTGTCTGAGAGATTCAGCCAGATTGCTGTGTGGAGTCCTATTTGCTCTTTCCATTGTTGTCTATCGTCTATTGTGGCAAGTGTTTCTGATGTGATTTCAATGTATGGCCAAGATTGAGAACCATGACTCTGGAATCAGACATAACCGGTAGGTTGGAATTCTATCTTCAAAATGACTCGATTATTATGTTACCTTAATCAAGTCTAAATTTCTCTATGCCCTTGATATTTCTTCTGTAAAATGGGGCTAAATTGCTCCTATCTCAGTGGGATTGTTGTAAAGATTAAATGAGATCATGTAAGTAGAGATATAATGGAAGTGCACCTTTGAAGCACATTTTAAAAATCATTTTATTAGGGGCTCATATGACTCTTATCACAATCCATACATACATCAATTGTGTAAAGCACATTTGTACATTCATTGCCCTCGTCATTCTCAAAACATTTG
>NW_022111310.1:337547-343044 GCF_000313985.2 Echinops telfairi | reverse complement strand
CTTGTTTACCTTCAAGCCTTTAAGACCCCAGATGCTATACCCTTTGATAGCCGGGCACCATCAGCTTTCTTGGCCACATTTGCTTACGCACTCATTTGTCTTGAAGCACATTTTTATACCTGGATTGGGGAGGCCTCCAAAGAAAAGGAGACTTCTCCATGGCACATACCCAATCCCAACGCCCCTGCCAGGTGCGCTTTCTACAAAACCACGTGACACTCTCCACACCAGTTCTCTTACCCAGTTAGCACAATCCCAAATGATGAGGACTTTTGTCCAGGACAGAGAGTTTCTGAGAACGTCCACTTTGCTTTGTAGACTTCTTACCCACCCTCTATAGAAAGTAATCCAGTCCATTCAAGTGCACTTCTCTTGGTGTGAGAGTGAAATCAGGATTTCTCTCAAGGGCATGAGGAAAAGTGAAAATTACATTCTCAGCTTGCTGTTGATTAACAGATGAAGGGCAAGCAGAACCTCTAACCATTAATTCTTACCAGGCCTGTTTGCTTCAATGTGATTAGAATGTAACAAGGGAACAGCTCTCACTGGGAGTCAAATACCATTGTTGAAAAAAGACACCAAGGGCAGAATCCCAGAATCAGAGGCTTCCCCCAGAGATCTTTGAATCCATTTGTCAAGCTGTTAAAAACACCCTTAAAATAAACCTGCCGTCTTGAGAGGACAGGGAGAATGTTACCCGTCTTTCCGCACCATCTGCAGGGCTACCTCAAATTTTGGGCTTCCTTGAGACACCCTCTGCCACCCCCAGGCTGTTCTTTATAACATGTCTGCATAGAGTTGATTATAGTCTCTCTCCCTAACTCAGCCAACTAGAGAGCACAGCTCACTTCACAAGGCATGCTACTCCTTCCGTTTCATAGTTTCTAATAATTTCTGGTGTTGTGCTTGGCCCATCTTGGTATCAGTCAGTCAGAGCTTAAAACAGGTCAGTTTATGACTAGGGTTAGGGCTCAGCCAATATCTAGGATTAGAGCTGAGTCTGTTGCTGGGTCATGGCTTTGACTGTGGTTGGAATCAGGGTCCACCCCCTAGTTGTGATTAGAACTCAGTCCTGAGGGGGTTAAGAGCACAGTCTGTGATTAGGGGCTGGGATCTGAGCAGGCTAGGATTGTATTCCAGGAAAGAAGAGGCAGAAAACATGGATTAGGAATCCAAAGAGTTCATTGAGGGGCAGTGGTATCAGAGGGCTGAGCAGCTAGACAAGAGAGCCAAGAGGAGTCAAAACAGAGTTGACAAAAAAAGAAAAAGAAAAATTAAAAAAGAGAAGAAAAACCAGAGTTGTCAACCCCCACCAGATGAACTAAAATTAAAAATACTGACAAGACTAAGAACAGGGAGTATGTGGAGCAAATGGAATTGCTGATGGGAATGTAAATTATACAACAGCATTGGAAAATTATTTGACAACATCTGTGTGCCTGTCTACTTATTTATCTATCTAGAGGGCCCTAGTGGCATGGTTGTTACCAGTTGGGTTGCTAACCCCAATGGCAGCAGTTTGCGATACCTACTGCTGTGTGGGGAAAAAACAAGGCTTTTGACTCCCGTAAAGAGTTACAGTCTCAGAAGCCCTCAGAAGCAGTCCTACCAGGTTCTAAAGGGTAGGTATAAATTGGAATAGACTCAATGGCAGTGAGTCTGGTCATATCTATCTAGCTGTCCATCCATCCATCCATCCATCCATCCATCCATCCATCATCCATCCATCCATCCATCCATCCATCCATTCTCGATGGCCCAGAACTCCTTACCTTGGAACAAACAACTATTACACACAATAACATGAGGAAATCTTCTGAAATAATGCTTAGCAAAATAAACCAGACACTAAAGAGTAAATACTGTATAATACCATTTATATGAAGTTCAAAATAGGCGAAAATTAATCTATGCTGGTAGGAGTCAGAAAATGGATTACATTTAGGGAGTGGTACAGAGAAGGAAGAGGAGTCCTGGTAGCACAGTGGATTACTTGTTGTGCTGCTAACCACAAAGTCAACAGTTCGAAACCACCAGCCTCTCACAGGGAAAGATGAGGCTTTCTACCCCCGTAAAGAGTTACAGTCTCAGAACTCACAGGGGCAGTTCTACCCTGTCCTACATGGTCATTATGAGTCAATTGACGCAGTCGCAGTGAGAGTTGTTTGTTTTATCAATTAGAAAAAGAGGGCAGTGGAGGCAATGATTAACCTCTGAGCTGCCAACTACAAGGCTGGTGCGTCAAACCTACCAGCTGCTCCATAAGAGAAAAGACCTGGCGATCAGTTCCTAAAGATTTCAGCCTAAAAAGTTAGCTTTCACCTCGTATGGTTGTATGAGTTAGTTAACATCAACTTGACAGCACTCAACAACATCAACATGGAGTAAAGAGGACACAAGGGGGCTCTGGACAGATGAGGTGTCCTACATTGCCAGCTGGGTGATGGGTACACTGATGTACATATATAAGGATCCATGGAGTTGAACACATAAAACTGGTACCCTTTAGAGAACGTAAATTAACATCAGTGAGAGCATGGGACTCGCTGAACCAACCTAGAAGTGTGGTTGCTAAGAGTGGTTGGGAATTTAATTCTTTAGTTATGGGTTTTCTGCCTTGGCAACTGTGACATGACTACATTAGCTTGGGGTAGGAGGGTGCAGCCCTTGAGGCAGCCACACGGATATGTTGCAGTATAAAAAGCTATGGCCTTGAAATCCGAAGTCCTGAATTTGAATCGGGTATAATACTCTGCTTCATCGTCAATCCAGTGGGAAGCACTGGTGTGTTGTGATCAGTCATGAGGTGAGTTACAAATTGTTCATTGATAATTATAAACCACTGAAGCTTTTAATAATTTTCTTTTAATTTATTTGAATTTAGAACACATGCCTTTGGTTAAAAGTAAATTAAATTTTATCAAAGAGTATAGAGTGAGGAAAAGTCCATTTCCCTCCCACCACTGACTCCAAACAGTCTCTCAGGTCTCCTCTCCAGGGGCAACCACTGTTACCAGCTTTTTTAATATCCTCCCAGAGACAGTCTATACATATTCATGAATCATTTCCTTGGGAAAAAAATCAGAGCAGATTCAAGGTATGCCTATAATAATGTTGCTTGCATACTAAGTACTTTTCTTTTCAAAGTGGAATAAAGATTTCATTTTTAAAATAATACATACCTATTTTAAAGTGTCTAAAGTGTTTTTTTAAGTGTATAAAGCTCCCTGTAAGTGGAAGCTCCCTGTATCCACTCTACCCCCCCCCCCCTTAATCGGAGAGTTAACCACTGCTAACAGGTTCCTAGATGGCCTCTTTGCTAATTTTATGCATATGTTTATGCACACACAATATGACTTGTTCTTAGCTGCTGCCTAGCCTGCCCTGACACCAGCCCCTAATCACGGACTATGCTTTTACCCCTCTATGGACTGAGTTCTAATCACAACTAAGGGGTGAACCCTGATTCCAACCACAGTCAAAGCCATGACCCAGCAACAGACTCAGCTCTAATCCTAGATATTGGCTGAGCCCTAACCCTAGTCATAAACTGACCTGTTTCAAGCTCTGACTGACAAATACCAAGATGGGCCAAGCACAACACCAGAAATTATTAGAAACTATGAAACGGAAGGAGTAGCATGCCTTGTGAAGTGAGCTGTGCTCTCTAGTTAGGAAGTGAGACTATAATCAACCTCATCCAGTACTAAGGGAACCCCATACTGCCCAGTCCTGTGTCACCCCATTTGGCTGGGAGTTTAACTGCTGTGATTCATAACATTTTCACCAGCTGATTATTGAAAGTAGATTATCAGGCATTTCTTCCAGAATGTTGCCATAAACAGTAAGTTTGCAATAGCATTTTCTTCACCCCCAGTCTATCGAGGGTATCTTTTTACTTCAATACTCAATAACTCTGCCCGCTCTTCTTTAATGAAGGGTGAAAAGCTTATGTGATCCGAGGAGAAACCAGAGTATCTGGTTGCCCAGCATCAAATGCTTTCCAATGGGAGAGAAAGGATGGAGATATGGCAGCAATTACATGTGGGAGTATGTCCACCTACAAACATCATCTGTCACGTGTGACAGAAGAAAAATTGTTGAGTGGCTAATTTCATCCACATGGGACAATTCTGACAGTTGAGACTACCTCACAGTGTGAGGATGACAGAGACACCGAGAGACATTGGAGGGATGACAGAGAAATTGTTATTCCTGCTGGGTAGTGCTCCCAGGATTTTAAGTCTAACCACCAGCACTAACAATAGCTTCTCGTACTCTCCTTAGCCAAAAGACTTCATAGTGGCCTAATCATTGTCCATCTTTGTTGCGAGGCATTCTCCTAAGCGGGTGTGTGTGTGTGTATGTGTGTGTGTGTGTGTGTGATCTTCCCCTCCACTCTCTCAGAAAGTGACTTTTATTATAAGGTGACCTGGTGTCCCGCTTTTGGCGGGACAGTCGGATTTTTAACAATTTGTCCCACGTCTTGCGGCGTTTTTAAAAAGTCCTGATTTTTGGAAAGAATACACGACAAGCTAGGGTATACGGTTTTCGGCTGCCATGTGGCTATTTCGCCAGGATATGAGTTTTATCAATGGTGTCCCGCTTTTGTCCCGCTTTACCAATGTGAAAATCTGGTACCTTATTTTATTATCATTATTTGACTGCTGAGGCAACTCAGGCTGACACAGCTGGGAAGCAGCAGTCTTCCCGTTGAACTGCATCCGATTCTGTGCTACGTATTTCGGAGATTTTTGCCATACTTTGACTATCTGGTTGGGGTGAGCTTTAGAATGGTAGCTAGGGAGTGTGGTGGGGACAAAGAAAGTCTCACTCCAATGCTTTTCAAAACACAATTAAAAAACAACAATGACAATTAAAAAACAACAATGACAAAAGCCCCAGTCTCCTAAGCAGGCACAATGCTGCTGGCTCTTCTGAGCCTTCCTGGCCCCCTCCAGACAACCAAACTCCAGCGTGGAGTCCATGCTGACTCCTAGCGAGCCCCTTGTAGGTTTCCCAGACTGTAACTGTTTATAGGAGTAGAAAGGCCAGCCTTCTCCTGCGGAGAGACTGGTGGTTAGAGACCATGCGGATCCTCTAGCCCAACGCTTAACCACTAAGTCGCCAGGGCTCCCTCACGTGTCCACACTGTCTACTACATAAAGGTCCAGCTCTTCAGCTTGGTGTTTCAGGACTTTCTTAGTCTGATCAAACTGCCTTTCCAGGGCTTTATCTTATCCCACAGGAGTTTCTCTTGTAAGCTTCTCCCCAGGGTTTCATCTGGGAGCATTGCAGATCTGACCCCAACACCCACCGGTGGGTGGCCTTCTTTCTCCTGTCTCAGTCCTGTTCTCTCAGCCAGCAGTGGCCTCCTGGGCCACTTGCTTGCACAGAACGCGGAAAATCACACCCAGACAGTCCCGTCCACCCGCCCACCCCCCACCATCTCTAGTGGCAGGCAGCACACCAGTAGTCTGTTTACTTCCCAGGCTGT
>NW_022111310.1:334660-337194 GCF_000313985.2 Echinops telfairi | reverse complement strand
TGGAGGGTCCCTTGCCAGTGGCTCTGGGATGAAAGATGGAATGGAGAACTGAGGACTGCCGGCGCAGCATAAGCAGCATTAGAAAGCCACACGCAAGACTTGAAACTGCGAGGGAAAGACTCGATTCAGGGGATTCTATGTGGGCCTCAGCACCGTGGGTCTTTTGAGTCCAAACTCCACTCATATCCAGGCGTTAACGTCTTTTGATGGCATGAGGGATCAAAAGATGACAAGTGTGGACTAGCATTTGCACCGCAAGAGGAAGTCTTTCGTAAACCGCCTTAAGGAGCACAGAAAGTGAAGACCAAGATGCTTGTGGATGTTAGGGTACAGTCAGCTAGTTACTCCGAGTATTTTAGGAGAACTTGCTGGGAGCTGTGTACATGCAGTGGAGGTACAGAGAGACACAGGATGTTAGAGTACTTGCCCTCAAGCGCTGCACGTTGATAGCCATTGAGTCGGCTCTGATTCACAGAGGCTTCATGGATAACAGTGAAACCTGCTCGGTCTGCTTGCTGGGGTTAAACTCGTGGGTTATCAAAATGGCACATCTTGCTATTAGGTGGTCAAGTTTGTTCCAACTCATATTGACCTTTTGTACAACTGAACGGAACACTGCCTGGTCCTGCACTTGCCTCACAACGGTTGCTCTGTGTTTGATCCCAATGCCACTGGATCCGGCTATCTCACCGAAGGCCTTCCTCTTTGTTGCTGCCCCCCTACCCGACCAAGCACCGGTCCTTCTCCAGGGATACATGGTATGTCCTGCATTGCCCTGGCCACAGACTGATTCAGGGATTGGCGCATACCTAGTCTCAGCTAAAGGAATTGTGGTGAGACTTTCCATACCAGTGTTGAGAAGAATACATACAGGCTTTCTCTTCTGTGCTAGGAGTTGTCATTGCCATTCAGCAAACCCATGGAGTCCAGGATAAAACCAACATAGAGGGTGTCCAGCTCGGAGTTGGAGAACGATTGAGGTTGGTGACATTACTTGAAGGCCTGAGTGGAGCCATGCTAGAAGCATCCCAGACTATGGGTGAAATGAGCCAAAAAAGCCTATCTTGTTTTGGTTTTTTTTCTTTTTCTTTTTTTTTTATAACATTTTATTAGAGGCTCATACAACTGTTATCCCAATCCATACACACATCAATTGTGTAACGCGCATAAAAGCCCATCTTGTTGTTGTTAAGGTGTGCCATTGCTTTTTACCTGCAGCACTCTATGTGACAGAGTAGAATTGCCCTCAGTCAATTCTGCTTTTCATATGTATTTAGTCATTTATTTCGCTTATATCTTGACCAATTTTATCTTATCTCAAGAGTGTAAAGTTGATGAAGCTTTATGAGTTACCAGTTGCTACTGACTTGACTCTAACTCATGGTTACCCCATATGCGCCGAATCGCCGATCAGTGTCCCCTTGGGATGTTTTCAGTGACTGACTGTTCGGAAGTGGAACATCCCATGTTTCTTCTGAAGACCCTGCCACTAGGAGAACTGGAACTATCACCTAAGTGACAAGCCATTTATGTCACCCAGGGATTCAAAAAGTGTGGAACAAGGAATCACTTCTACAACACACACCGGAAGGAATTCTGTTCAGGCCCAGGGAAGAGAGCTTATCTGAATGCAAACAGGTCAAACTGCTTTTATCCCCCATACCCTTGAAGAAACCACCAAAGTCATTTCTCCTGTTGTTGGGACATCATTTTTACCAGAGAACAAAGAGAACATTTTAATATTCTCCAATGAAAAAACACACAGCAAGACTTAATAAGATCTTAGAAATCCCCCAAACGTGGGCTCAATCGTCTAGGAGTGCATAGCTCGTGGGCTTCCTGTACCATGGACTAGGGAGGGTAAAAAAACTCCTTCTCGGGTGCCTACCTGGTTCTTGCTGGACCCCTGGAGATCCTCTAAGGGAAGATGACTTTAGATTCTGAAGACTACCTCAAAATGTTCACAGGGAAAAGTGACCCCAAATTGAAATACATTTTATAGAGCCCTCTTTGCTAAGTCTTACACAAGACAAAGACAAATCCTTGGATTTGAGGGAGCCCATTAGCATGAAGCAAGTCATACTGGTGCCTCTAAATTCTATGTTTTTAAAAGTGGCTATTATATCCAATTCAAAACCAAACCAAACCTGTTGCTACAGAATCCGACTCATAATGACCTTGTAGGACAAAGTGGACCGGTCCCACAGGGTCTCCAAGGCTATCTTTATGGAGGCAGGCAGTCATAGTTTTCTCCTGGGAGCCACCAGTGTGTTCCAACTGTGGATCTTTTGATGAATAGCTGTGTGTTTTAACCACTGTGCCAATGAGGGCCCCTCCCATTTCAAGAGATTCTGGGGAACACACACACACACACACACACACACACACACACACACGAAATCTTTTAAGTTCACTTAATTAACCAATGTCTCTATTTCCTATGTAAAATATCCTAATTGTTGTACTTACCTGGCAGGGGAGATACCATGATCACGAAGGTGGTTTTCCCAGGGCGAGGCTCACCCATTGCACTC
>NW_022111310.1:324431-333180 GCF_000313985.2 Echinops telfairi | reverse complement strand
ATCTATGTATTGTGATGAATTGTATGAGCCCCAATAAATTGATTTAAAAAAAAAAGAAAAAAAAAAGAGTTGTACAAGCCCCCAGTAAAATGATTTTAAAAAAATTAAACTATGGAAACACAAGAGTGCTTGGTCCTATGAAAACTGATACTTTTGAAAGGTATTAAATGAGCTAATAAAGTCTGAGTATTTCAAAATTGCTTTTGGATTATATATGTGTAAATATACTGTTAAAAATAAAACAATTAAACGCGGGTGGGTTGTATATTTAGCTTTGGAAGGGTCTTGATGTTATTCCCCTTCTACAGAAACCAATCTGGAAATATTAGATGATCCATATTGGGTGAAAAAGAAACCATTAGCAGTCCTTCAGTACTCATTGTTTTCTTCTTTCTTATAATTATAACAACTCCTGACTTTTACTGGAAATAAAGCCACCCAGAATAAAGACTACATTTCCCAGCTTCCTTGCAGGCTGGTATGGCCATGAATTAACTTGGGGTCCTAGACTTGACTTGGTAACTGTTAGATTCTGCCTTAAAAAGGAAGGTCAAAAAAAAAAAAGGAAGGTCGTGTCTTCTTTTTAATCTTTTTTCTCCTTCCTTCTTAGAATACAATCTTGATGATGATTTCCAAGGTCAGGCCAACGGATGAGAAAGACAATGTAGAGTATTTCAACTACCCTTAACTGCTGTAAATTAGGAGCAACAATCCCTTCTCCTCACATCCCATTAGTCAGATGTTACTTACATGGGCCCAGCCTAACCGCAAGGCAAGCTGAGAAAAGTAGACTTCTGGCCCTGAAGGAAGAGGAATTGGTGTGTTGAATGAACATGGCTTTATCCATGCCACATCACTCCTATTTGGAATCCATCAAGATCTTTTCAGTAAGTTCTATCAATGCAACTAAGATGACATTTGTGCTTTTAGACTTGTTTTGCTTTTTTTTTTAATGTTGAATTTACAGACAATCTATTGCTTGCCTTTGTAAACATGCCTTTCAAAGAACAATAAATAGCTTCTGGTGTTCATGCCCTTGTGTAGTCCCTGCCCAGTGAGTGTGCACTAGCCCTGTGACTCAGGTTTGGACCAATGAAAGGTGGTGATTGTGACACTGTGTGGTTTCTAAGTCTAAATTTAAGAAATCATGCTGCTTCTGCCAGGGATTCTTGCTGTGGGGGCTACCAGCCACTCTGTAGGAAGGTTATTGACATTGAGACCATCACACTGTTAAGAAATCTAGATTAAGCATGTGGAAAGAGATCCCCGCCAGCCCCGTTTCAAACATCTCAATTGACATGCCAGACATGTGATGAAGAAGTCGTCTTGGAAGTGTAACCCAGATATGTATCAGATAATTTCAGCCTGAGTCACTGTCTGAATGAAATCTCATGAGAGGTCCTAAGTGACAACCACCAAACTGAGCCCAGCCAACCTCCAAAGCCATGAGAAAAATAATACATTATTGTTTTAAGGCACTAAACATTAGTGTGGCATGGACGCAGCAACAGATAATTGGTCTTTTGTAGATAAAAGTAGAGTGTTACAAGAAAAGAGAGGTGGCCTTTAATGTTGGAAGCCATAAAGAAATCACAAAGGGTGAAAATTGAGAAGAAAAAAACACATTGTGTTTAGCAATTGAGAAGCCACTATTGTCCTTCAGCACACAATTTCAAGAAAGTGGAAGCAGAAAGTAAATTGGAGACGTGTGCAGAGCAAATGAGTGGTGGGCAGTAGATATAATGGTAAATTGGGCTTTTCTTGCTTGCCTTTTTAAAGGCTAAATGCTCACTGATGATTCTGTCCTAAATCAATTATCTCATTGGAGAATACAAAATGGTGATTTTCTAATTCTATCAATCCTTCCACATTTAGTAGCTAACATTCTTCTGTAAAGAAGGGTTTTCCCTCATCAATTGGGGATGAACCTAATTTCTTCCTAAAAAGGCAGGTTAAATGTTTCATTCTTTCTATTTAATTACCAGTTTCCTGAGAAAGAAGTTCGTGTGATAGTACTTCCAATGATGGCAAATTAGTTTTTTTCTCCTTTCTCTTTTTGAGTATCATTATGGATTCATGTATGGACACGTGTATCACATTTATTCAATGTATTATGATAAATTACAGACTAAATTAGTCTTTAAGAAATGCAGTGGAGGACTAAAAATGTGATCAGAAAATTTGTGGAAGAACACAATGGTTAAGTACACACAGACACACACAAACACACACACAACTATAATATATCCAGTTCTGCTACTGGGTAGATAACCCAAAGGAATTCTCATCAGGAGCTTATATGAAGATATTTATGGCAATTTTGTTTTTGGTTGTGGGGAGGTGGAAGTAGTTGACTGTTCTACATTTTCAGAAAGGAGTCCTGGTGGCACTGTTGGGTGAGTGCTGTACTGCTAACTGCAAGGTCAGTGGTTCAAATCCACCAATGGCTCTGCAGGAGAACGATGAGGCTATCTGTTTCTGTTAAGATTTACAGCCTCAGAGAGTATTTGTATAGGGTTGTTAGGCTGGGGCCCTGGTGGTGTAATAGTTATGCATTGGGCTGTAATCCCAGTAGCCAGCAGTTCAAAACTACCAGGGAGAAAGACTGGACTTTCTACTCCCCATAAACACTATCTCTAAACCCACAGGGGTTCACAATGAGTCAGCCCACAGAAAGAGTCATTAGGAGTCAGAATTTACTTGCTGGAAATGGGTGGAGTTAGGGTAACATCAAGAAGTCACCGGAGAAGAGTGAGGTAGATTGAGTGACAGCAGTTAGAAACAACAGACCACGGGAGTGGGGGGAGACAGGGGAAACTAATCACAAGGATCTACCTATAACCCCCTTCCTGGGGGACAGGCAAGAGAAAAGTGGGTGAAGGGAGACATCGGACAGTGTAAGACATGACAAAATAATAATAATTTATAAATTATCAAGGGCTCATGAGGAGGAGGGAGGGGTGGGGGGAGGAGGGGGAAAATGAGCTGATACCAAGGGCTCAAGTAGAAAGAAAATGTTTTGAGAATGATGATGGCAGTTGTATGAGACCACAATGAAATGATTAAAAACAAACAAAAAAAAACAACAGGCCAACTTATCTTTAGTATTATTGTTATACATCTCATGGACTTTGGACATGTTTCCAGAGGAGATGAGTCCCTGCAAAAGGACATCATGCTCGGTAAAGCAGAGGGTCAGTCAGAGAAAGACCCTTGTGCTTGCTTTGGCAGCACATATACTACACATGGGAAGGAGACACAGACGATTAGGGCGGCCCCTGTACATGGATGGCACACACATTGATGAGACACTCCATATTAATCATGTTAACCATTGAAATGTATCATTCACGAAGCCTATATTAATAACTTGTTAAAATAAATAAATGTTAAAAAAAGAAGGAAAAGAGGAAGCCCCTCAATGAGATGGAGTGACCTTGTGAGGATGGTGTATGAGTGGGCCGAGGTTCTCGTTCAGTTGTCTATTGAGTCGTTATGAGTCAAACGAACTGGATGGCACCTAACGACCACAAGCAATAATATATGCGTATATATAAGATCTATGGGTTAGGTAGTCCGACAGAACAGCAGGGTTGTTCCTCCCAGGCCTGCCCAGGCCCCCTACAGGAGGTTGGGAAAGGAAAATGAGGCAAGCATTAGTCACCCATAAAGACTTTAACTGGGCATGCTCAAAGGCAGGCCCCAAGCCAGTTGGGTGTTACACCTGGGCGGCCCAAACTTGGCCCAGGCTCATGACCCCACTCAAGTGGGCTTAATTCAGCAAATGGGATAAACCAATACTATCAACCATGCCTCCTCAGCTTTAAATTCAGCGGGAAGGCGGGTCTCCTTTTACTGTGCTCGCTGAGAAGATTCTCGCCATTCTCTTTACCCTGCTGCTGCGCCTCCAGGGCAGCAGCCTCCCTGGCCTCAGGTCACCTCTTGTGGGCGTGCAGCCCCACGAGGTGGCACGTGTTCAGTTGCGGGCCCCAGCTCGGCTTCCTCGCGGTTTGGCACGATTCTCTGAAATAGCGTGTACTTTTTTGAGACTGTAAAACCTGAAACTTTTACAGGTTTATAGAACCCCACTTGGATTACAAACGAGGCTTCGGCATGAATTCTTTCTCATGCGAAGCCAAGAACCGAGGTATTACCCACCCGAGAAACCTAACATGTATGTATATATCATACATTTGCCAATTGAACATCTTCACCTGGACTATTTACTGACACCGATTACATTGGATCATGTTGTACCAATATTTGCCAAATTTTCCATCCAAACCCCAGAGAAACTCAATGCTTTTTAGGCCACGACTCCCCCTTTCTCCTTACCTGGTGACTAATAAACTTTGGTTTCTATTTGCTTATTCTAGCTACTTCCCATGAGAGAGGCATGAAATATTTCTCCTACTGTGATTGACTTTCTTCTCTCAGTATAATGTCTTCAAGGTTTACCCACAATGTAGCATGTATCAGGACTCTGTGTTTTTTTTTTCTTTCTCTGCAACAGACCAAATTTTACAAAAAAAGGAAAATACAACATGCTGCTGTGAGGGAAAGAAGTGTGTGTGTGTGTGTGTGTGTAAATCTCATAAGATGATTTTTTTGGGATGATTTCTATGAAAGAAAGACACATGCATTGAATACAGTGATCAAACCAAACTCACTGCCATGGCTCTGACTCATAGCGACCTATCAGACTGGGCAGAACTGCTCCTGTGGGTTTCTGAGGCTGCCAGTCTTGACGGGAGAAGAAAGGGTCATCTTTCTCCCTGGAAGCAGTTATAAGCCCAACATGGAAGGCACTGTATCACTAGGCTCCTTAAAAGAATGGTACACGTTGTAAATGAATACCTAGAAACCAGCGGGTGTCTACTAAACAGACTGGAATGATTGCCTATGGTGGGAAAGGACAGTGAGATCGGAGAAGGAAGACAAGAATAAGTAAGTGAGTAAATAAATTCAAGGAGAAGGGCCTTGCCCGGACCAATGATAATAACTCACCGTAAGTGAGAAATAAGATTAATTTAATCCTCAATATCTGGGTAAAAATAAGTAAGTGATTAAATACACAACTTGCTACAATCTTTGTTGAAAGGAAGGAAAAGTTAAAACTTTTGACCTGGCACTTGTCCTTTTAGGAATCTAATCTGAGGGAACAGACAGAAACTCATGTTTACTTTTGCTTTAATGGTGAGAAAAATAGTCAGCAAGTGTTCTAGGGATCCTAGGTGTCAGGGAATTCTGAGAGACGTCTAAGGTGTTTGCACTCTGTGAACAGGTGATCTTGGTGATGGCATTTATTTTCTTCCGGTCCAGTCCTTCCATTTGGGACTGCCATCCTACTACCTTTGTTGCGTCTAGCTGCTTTCCTTGGGTTCCATCTTGTAAGATGAGCACTCCGGCCTCTCCATTGCTGATGGAGTCTCAGTTGCTAAGGCTACCTATTATCCTGTAATATAGCTAACACTGTCTTGCTTCTGTTGTAGGGAACAAGAGAGACCCCCAAACCCAAATATAATTTATAGTGACACATTTGTTAAGTTTTAAACTGCACAAAGACAAGGCAGAAACAATTCATCTGGCCAAGGGGGACCATTAGCACAAAGGCATTATGACATACAGGGGTTTACAGAAAACTGATCACATAAATAGGTCATGAGGGTCCAAGGGGAACTGTCACAAAAGTATGACTGGTTGCTGATCAATACATTACAATTGTAGGTTAGACTATGGAAGTGGGAATGGGACCATGATTGGAACACAGACGTTGTATTAGATAGAAGAGTTTACAAGGCTGGTTCAGGGCCCTTTGACCAAGGCAGTCAGGGTGGAACTCAAAACCATCCCAATTGACTTAATACTCCAAACTCCAACAAGGACATACTCAAGGAAGTTCTCCAAAGCTAGGCTGACCTTCCCTGGACTGGCTAGGGGAGTGGTGGCAGTCCATTTTCTAATGCACTCTGCCTGAGGGCCAGGTAATTCACAGTGCTGGTTAAGTGGTCAGAAAGAATTCAATGACGGCTGAATTTATGTGCAGGCTCAAAAATGGATTTCAGGCTTCCACTGTAAACTGCTGCCTTCTGTGCTCAGAATGTAAGCTCTAATACCCTCTCCTTTGGGTTTTAGAAGTCAGTCACTGTCTTACAGTCCTTCCTGAAATAACTCTTATGGTATTTTCTTATAGCCTTCCTTCCTACTCGCCCCAGTGTACAGCCAAACTGGGAGAAAAATTCAAGTCACAGTCATGCAGAGCTTAAAAGTGAAATGGGCAACTCAGCTATCCTCTTTTTCCTTTGTAAATCTTTGAAAAATAATCTCAGAAGGACATTAGCAATTGTAGTGACTGACCCTTTTTTTTTTTTTTTTGAGGAGTGTGAAGGTCCCAGGAAGGGACAATTTAATCACAGCCATCGTTCTTTGTTCCTTGTTTTGTATTCAGTCTTCAGGAAAAGCCTGAAACCTTTGTTATCCTGATGGTCTCTTACTTCCCTCCACAGGTCTGCCCTGTTGATTCCACTACTCTGCTATCTCTCTATTCCTACCATCTAATCTCAGTTTGGGTCACTTTCATCTCTTTTCTTAATAGCTTTTCAACTGGGTTTTCTTGCTTCTCTTCTTTGTTCTTTGCATTCCATTCGTCATGCAGCAGCCAGAGTCTCCCCAGATTTCAATCTTATGTCACACCCTCACGGGCCATTCAATGACACCAACCAATCAAACTCACTGCTATGGAGGGGATTCTGACCCACAAAGAGTCTATGGAATTGCATCTTGTGGGTTTCTGAGACTGTATTTAAAACAGTTTTTTAAAATTTATTTTTAATCATTTTACTGGGGGTTCATACAATTCTTATCACAATCCATACATACATCCATTGTGTCAAGCACATATGTATATTTGTTGCCATCATCATTCTCAAAACATTTGCCTTCTACTTGAGCCTTTAATATCAGCTCATTTTTCCCTCTCCCTCCCTACTCCCCCCTCCCTCGTGAACCCTTCATAATTCATAAATTATTATTATTTCATCATATGTTGAGACTGCATTTTAAAAAAATTAATTTCCCCCTGCTTTTTCTGAGACTGTTTACTGGAGTAGAAAACATCATCTTTCTTCCGAGGAGTAGCTAGTGGTTTTGAACTGCTAACTACACCACCAGAGCTACCTTTAATATATAAGGCTAAGTTCAAATGTCTTTTTGTGATTTGGTGGCTTTATACCCCTGCAGTCTGACCTCATCTTTAACTGTTCACTCAGTGCTCCTGCCCTGTTAAATAAGTGGTTGACTAAACATGCATACTTATGTTTTTTCCTGATCATTGTTGGAAGATGGACATTTTGAGAGACAAAAGGCATATCCCATAAAAACCCAGTCTCTTCATTCTCTTGCATTCCTTAATTGACCTAGGGCCTCACCTGGTCCTCTCCTAACTTTTTGTTTCCTCCTGGCCAGCAAAGCAGTCCGGTGGGCAGGGCTCTTTGATGACTGGATTAAACTACTCACTGGTCCCTTTTCTTCTAAGGCTGGTAGGTGGGGCATTTGATCAAACTGGAGTTGGGAGGTATGAAGTTGGGGTTTGGGGTAGAAATAGACTGGATTTTACTCAAGGCTCATGAGATCTATAAAATCAAGGAGTCCACTATAGAGTAGTTTAGGCATTGGGACCAAAGTCCAGATTAGTAATGTGTTATCTGCTTCCTCTGTAGCCCAAAAGTCAAGGTTGGGATCTGGGAAACCCTGGGTCCTTTGGCAAAAATAAATTAATATCTTTCTAATTCAATTTTCTTCTTCAACCTGCTCATTGAGAAAAGCTCCTACTCATCCTGTAGTTAAGATCTCAGGATAGTTCACTATCTACTGAGGCGACTGTAAACTCTTTGGAGGCCTGAATTCCACTCTGCTCATCACTCCATCTCCCAGCGCCAGCATTGCTAATGACCTGTGAACGAACGATCATATACCCACCAAGTAGCAGGGTGGGACTTGAGATGCTTGTTGCCAAAGATTCATCCGTGCACTTTGTGTGTGTAGAAAGATCTGCTGTGTTCAGTTGGGGGCTGCAGGGGGAGCAAGGCTGAGGATTGTATTATTAAGGAAAACAATGGAAATAATTTAGTTAGCAGTTAACTC
Source organism: Echinops telfairi (assembly GCF_000313985.2). Taxonomy (NCBI): domain Eukaryota; kingdom Metazoa; phylum Chordata; class Mammalia; order Afrosoricida; family Tenrecidae; genus Echinops; species Echinops telfairi. The sequence goes on along the minus strand of NW_022111310.1, from coordinate 325,038 downwards.
AACCCTAACTCACATGCCTGTACTTACAGTCTTAACAACTGCCTGCGTTTCTATTGATTCTCTTTTGCTTTGATTCCAGAGTCTGAAAGAAACATGACTGCTGCGGTATCCAAAGAGGTGTGTAGCCCTGGGGGTCTTGAATCCCCAGAATTCTTCCCGGGTAGGAAACCTGTCAGCACACCTCAAAGCCTTTTCCCACCGCACAGCCTCGCGCTCGTTAGCTGAGGCCTAGTTGGGCTCGAAGTCTTCTAAGAGGGTATTGACAGTAGGCAGAGAGTGAGTGGGGCGAGAGGCCAGGCTAGGTGGTGTCTTCGGAGTTCTTGGTAAGCCTCTAAGACGCAGGGAGGCAGCTCATCTTGGTCGAGTGCGTTCCTGCCTTTCCCAGCCTTTCCCGGCTCGTGAGGTCTGCGTTGCTGCGGAAACACGGCCTAGGAAGAGAGAGGGGAGCTTCTCTAAGTAGCTAAAAGGGAGAAACTTTGAGGAAGCAGCCAAGAGTTGGCAGGGAGATGGTGGCTGCAGTGTGGGAGGGAAGGGGCCACGGCAGCACCCGGCTGCGGGCGGGCGAGCCGCAGGCACCTCGGGAAGGGCCCTGGCAAACGCGAGGGCA
>NW_022111310.1:318865-323562 GCF_000313985.2 Echinops telfairi | reverse complement strand
CGGCCCGGGGGTGGGGGGAGACCTGCAAGCTTGAGGTCCAGGCGACCAGCCCGGAGGAGGGGGCGGAGCGAAGTCCGGGGCAGCTTTGTCCGGCCCCAGAGCCCCTGCGAGCCCCGCGACCGTGCCGCGGCGAGCGGCGGCTCACAAAGCGCGTACCCCCCGGTGGGGATCCCCCTCCCCCGGGTGGGCAGGGCAGTACTTCTTAGGTCTCTGCTGGGCGGAGGAGGAAACTGAGGCTTAGAGCGGGAAGTGACTTGCCCAAGGTCACATAGCCGGTGAGAATGGGAGCCTGGCTGAGCCCCAGGGCCACCCTGGACCGACGCCTGCCCGGAGCAGAGGAGCCTGGGAGGATGCAGAGCCCCCTGCCCCCGAAAACCGAGAGATTGATCCTGGAAGAAGGGCGCTGGGCCCTGGCCCCTGGCCCCCGGCACACCCACCCGAGCCTTTTTGGGCTTGCGAGTGGGAGGGAGGAGTTGGGGGCCGTTGGGGGAGCGTGGTGGTGCCCGGGAGAGCTGGGTTGGGAGAGCCGCAGAGGGAGAGACCGGCTGAGGGGGGTGTGTGCGTGGAGAGGGAGATCTTGAGTGTGCGTGGGCAGGGCTTCGGAAACTTCTGATCGTGGGGACCGTTGGGTCTCTGCCAGGCCACCTTCCCCACCGCTGCACGGACTAAACCAGTCCCCTTGGAATTAGTGGAGAGGCCTGCCTGCTTTTGTGGAAAGGACAGTAATTGCCTGAATTTCGTTAATGCCAAGTGCACACATGGTCCTGGTAAAGGCATCTGTGCCACCGGAGGCCATCTGAGGCCTTTTCAGGTTGTCCCTGTACCGACCACACTTGGAGGAGAACCCCCAGAGAAAGAACAGTTATCCTAGGCGTCAAGGGGGAAGGAAGGAAGCTAGGAATGTTGGGGCAACCCACCCGCCTGCCTGGCATCTAAAGCTTGGGTTTACCGTTTCTATTTCGGTGGGTGATTAGGTGGCTTTTTTTTTTTAATTGTTGCATTTTGGAAAGGGAAGGAGTGGAGGATTTCGAGTTCTGGAGCTACATGGAAAAGTCGACAGGGAGGGTGGTGTGGAGCTGCACCACGAGCTATAGAGTAGGCAAAGGGGAGGGTATTCAGTTATTGTGGGGGAAGGGAGATGAAAGGGTTGCTGAAGGAAGGGGACAGTGTCTAGTGTACAGTAAAAGAGTGGGATGTTTCCGTGGAGGAGGGAGTCCAACGTTGTGATGAGTTTGAAAGTCAGGTGGATGATATCTTACAAGTTTTGGGTACTGCTTTGAAGTCTCTTCGATGTCTTTGAATAAGGACAGTTGTCACTCTTTTATACACATGTTCTAACCTTCACAGCCTTCTCCCCCTTCCAGTTCTGCTACGGGGCCCAAAGTGCCTATAGAATTTTGGAAGTAAGGCTTGACAAAATGGGGAAGCGAAAGACTAATTAGCAAATGCATTAATTAGGGCCCTTTGTCCAAGATAAACAATTCCTGGTTTAAATCAGCTGTTTTCTTGCTGCCCTCTAGCACCTAAGCTTTCCAGCTGTGGAGGCTGCTGGCCGGACCTTTGGGGAGAGCTGGCCCGATTCAGACAAGATGGGTTGGATCAAAAAAAAAAAAAAGACTGTCAGAAACACAACTGTCTGTCTGCCTCTCTTTGTTTCTGCTGTCTGAATGTCTGTCTGACTCCTCCACCCCACAAAAATGTATTTTTCAAAGACTTATAAACAAGGAAATGCAAATTGAAACTACCATGAGATTCCATTTCCCATCCATCAGATGACAAAAATGAAATGCTGTGATCACCAAGTGTTAGTAAGATTAAGGGAAATAAACTTTTATATGCTGTTGATGGGAATTTAAATGGACAGACCTTGGAGAGTAGCATAATGATGTCTAGTTGTAGATGGGCAAACATTTATCCCCCACACACCCCGTGTTGGGGGTATACTCTTAAGAAATCCTTGCACACTGGTCTAAGAAAATAAGTACAAGAATGTTCATTGCAGTTTAAATGTTCACCAACAGGGGATTGAATACATAAATTGTAAGATAGTCACATAATTAACATTATGGCACTGGATGTGGGGAGAGCAGGGAGAATAAGCCATAACCTATAGCTGCATGTGTTGCAATGTGTGAATCTCACACATATAATATGGAGGGCAGGAAATGAGTCGCCCAAGGAATTCTTAACGGAATATTTCCATTTGTGTAAAGTGAAAAATATACCAAATAACTTTGTTTGAGATCCTGTGTATATGTAGAAATAGTACAGTAACATGCATGAGAACAACTCACACTGAATACAGAGCAGTGATTATCTCTGGGAAGGGAGGGTGAGAAGTGGATTGGACAGGGGTACACAGGGCCTCCATTATACCTGTAATCCACTATTACTTGAAAAAATCCAAGCCAGATACAGTAATGGCAAATTACTAAAATTTATTATTAACATTGGGTACAGAGATAGTCCTTTTATATCATTCTATGCTATTTTCGATGTTTGAAAGATTTCTCACATGCAAACATTTTTCTTTTTTAGCACAGGGTTTTAGCTTTTTTAGCACTAGCCCATGAAATCCTTTTCTCACCGCATTCTGACCTGCTAAGCTGAGTTTGCTATGGTTGACTTAAAAAAAAAGTAATTGTGGAAATATAGATAATAAAACATATGCCAGTAAAGTGACGTTTATTTTGAAACTGCTAACAGGCACAGAGGATTTTTCAGTCCTTCCAAACTTTCTAGTGGGCCTAGGTCAGCAGTTTAGAGCTCTGTCAGAAGCTAGGTGCTCTAGCACATTCTGATTGATCAGGTCTAGGGAGGGAGCTAGGCCTCTGCTTCTGACAAAGCTCCCTAGTTGATTCTGATTACCACTCTCATTTGAGCTCTATAGCCTGGCGCTGGGAGAGCCAGTCTCACTCTTAGATGGCCCTCTGCTGCTACTGGGTAACTGGACTGATGGGGTTCTTGTGATACTGGGTGCTTTTGTGGTGCATAAAAGAATGATAGGGTTAGACCTTATTGAATGCCAAACCTGTCTTAATCCAGGTGGTCAATTCCTCTTATTTTTGTGCAGGTTACCAAGGGGCCCACTACCCACCAGGGGTATTTATCAGGTTTTACAGATTTTAACCACATGCACCACTATATATGGTTTTATAGTTAGGTTTTGAGTAAAGAGAATCTAGCTGAGAAGGAAAACTAGCAAATTTGGAGAAAGTAAACCACTTCAAAAGGTGATAAGGAAGCCTGACCTCACAAGGGGATGGAGAGTCAGGATCCACAGCCCAAGGCTGATTTCTACGCGGTGGAAGTCAGACATAATCTCTCTCTCTCTCTCTCTCTCTCTCTCTCCCCCCCCCTCCTTACCTCTTTTAAACAATTCCGATACCAGTTGTCCCTCCTACAGCCCTTTCCACTTCTCTGCTAAGTTAAATAATTGATTGCAATGGCCTCCTAGAACTCACAGATTATATTTATGATTATGGGACTTATTAGGGAAATAATACGTCACAATTCAGGATTAGTATTGACTCAGGATACAGTTCTTCGATTACGACAGCTGCTTCTGAGCTGTACCTGCAGGTACGCCTCTCAGCCTGGCCTTAGTCATTCTTGGGCAAGCGCTGTGCTACAAACTCTTTAGCTCTTATTAATAAGTGCCCAGAGGCTCTCCAACAGGCTCCTGTCTGAAAGTGTTCAGCTCTTACGCCATGGGTTGACATAGCTACTGTGAACACCTTGTTCTCTAGGCCAGAAAGCCCACTGTGAATTGTCTCATGCTGGTCTCCAGGTTTTGCTGTTGTCGGTTCTCTGCTGCTACTTCTCACCCTGGTGTTACAGCTCTCTCTCTCTCTCTCTGGCTCCTGGGTCTAGAAGGTTCTGAGCACAGGGACTCTGGGATGTCTTCCCAAGCTATTGTTTCTCAGTGATTGTAAGGTCTCTCATTTCTGCCCTTAGGATGACTCATTATAAACCTATCAGGATGGCAAAAGTGACTAATCCCCTTGTTAGGGTTCCATGTACCTATATGCATGGTCCCACCCCCACAAGGGTACCGTACACCTTGTTTGCATTATTAGCAGATAACCAATCTCTAGTGAGCCACAAACACCATATTTGTATTTTTCCACCAAAATTTTTTCTAGGAGTCCCAAGACCTTGGTGAGAAAGGCCATATAGGAATGATTCACTGCACCACAACCACCAGAAGTAAATGGTCGTGGCCATGTGTTCTTAGGAGAAAGGCCAGTTGTCTCTCTGGAGAGGACACTGATTCGGTTATAGTTTTTAGCTTATGGCATGCATTTACATTTAAACTATTTGAGCTTGTGTTCAAAGCTTTGTGACCCTTGGAAACAATAGGACGGAAGAGTGTACTTTCTTCCAAATTTGCTAGTTTTCCTTCTCTGTTAGGCTCTTGCTCTAGTCCTAAGGTATTTAGGAATGAGGCTTTCTTGTAATTGAATTGGTGGAATGCCTGTGTGTTTTGGATGAGATTCTTCCTGGGAACCACTTGGGGGGTACAGGGTTGTCCCAAAGTAGACTTTTGCAGGCCTGCACTATATGTAGGGTTGGGTTGATTAAATTCCGCATACCCCAGAGAGGCCAGAAAGGGTGGCATCTGTTCTATCCTCTGCTCTCCAGGATGGGCACCTGGTGTGAGCATGTATCCTCCTCAAGAGAGGGCACCCCCCCCC